>NW_015174314.1:43700-49655 GCF_001447785.1 Gekko japonicus | reverse complement strand
CCCTACAAACCGAAGCCTCGGAATTCCCCATCATGAGTAATTCCGTCCTCTGTGTGCCAGGGTAAAAGAAGGAAGGCTGTAACGGGAACCGCAGGGCCCCGTGGGAACCGTTTTAATGAAAAGAATAAAGTATCCCACCACGGCAACTTGCAAGCTAACTAGAGTTATAGATACAAATGCAAGGATACGTTTGTTGGAGGATAAACCGTGCTTGTGAGATGGGAATTCAAGATAACAGACATGCAAATAAGATCCTATGTTGCGGCATGTTTCCTTCTTAAGGCGAACGAGCTGAAATATAAACCAATGCAATTTAGGGTGTGTATCCATGTTGGGTGGGTGGGATTGTGGGCGAGCCTGACAGCTGGAACTGGGTTGATTGATGGATGCATCATCACCTGATTTTGTGGAGCTTCTGGTTGTTGCTGTTGTGGAGGGGGAGAAGCTAGGGGCGGGTTAAGGCTCACTGGTGCCCTAAGCACCAACCGATCTTGGTGCCCCCCTCCTTTCCACATTGACCCCAGTCCATTTTAGTGGTTACCCTGTCTGGCCAGATATATAATGTAGGTTGCAGCAATACAAACATTTATTCATATGATAACACAGTATACTGCACAAACGAAGCTTTTGACCCTTTCCCCAACTTTGTGGTGCCCCCTTTGGCCCTGGTGCCCGAAGCACGTGCTTCGTCTGCTTAATGGGGAGGAGTGGATGGTCCCTACGGTTTCTCGCGGGATGCTGATGGAGTCAGAGATGATAAGAAGACAAAACAGGCCCAGATGTCATGTTATTTCGGTGACACGACAGCAACAGTGTTATTTATTCAGAAAATTGGTACACCGCCTCTCTGGACATAAGGACATAAGAAGAGCCCTGCTGGACTTGCCCAGTGGTTCACTTAGTCCAGTATCCTGGTTCACACAGTGGCCACTGGCCAACCAGGCATAGAACACAGAGGCCGAGTCCCTCCCCTACTGCTATTCAGAGACATTTGCCTCCAAGTACAGAGGTTCCCTTTAGTCACCACGGCTGCTAGTGTGACCTTGGGTCAGTCACAAGTTCTCTCAGAGCTGTTCTCTCAAGGGCAGTTCTGGAAAGAGCTCTCTCAGCCCCACCTACCTCAGAGGATGTCTGTGGTGGGGAGGGGAAGGGAAAGGAGATTGTAAGCCGCTCTGAGACTCCTTCAGGAAGTGAAAGGTGGAGTATAAATCCAATCTCCTTCTCCCAGGGAACAGTATGCGAAAGCGGAAGTCTTTGCAGATCTGGGCATGTTGGGTCTGATCTGCTCTCAGAGGAATTAGTTTACTTTTCCACGGTTTGGATTTGTTACCCTTCCAAGGTGAACAAAAAGGTGTGGGGTTTTTTTACTAGTTGTCATCCAAATGCACCTCCTGACTACTACTCTGGATTCATTTTTGCTGTTCATTGCCGTGAATAGGTTTGCCAACCTCCTGGTGGCACCTGGAGATCTCCCGCTAATACAATTGATCTCCAGACCACGGAGGTCAGTTCCCCCGGAGAAAATGGCTACTTTGGATGGGTGGACTCTGCGGCATTATAACCGGCTGAGGTCCCTCCCCTGCCGAAACCCCGCCCTCCCCTGAGGTCCCTCCCCTGCCGAAACCCCGCCCTCCCCAGGCCCCACCCCCAAATCTCCAGGTATTTCCCAATGTAGAGCTGGTAACCCTAGCCATGAAACACAAGTGTTCAGACCAGTTTGTGGAAGAAAGAATACCTTAGCGGTAGAACATATCCTTTCCTCTCTTTTTTTGAACATATCCTTTCCTGGCAGGAGGTCCCAGGTTCAATCCTTTGCATTTCCCATCAATATTTGTTGGGGACGGCTGTTCTCCACCGGACACCCTGAGCAGTTGCAGTTGCCTGCAATGCTCCCTCTAAGCTGTGGAGTCTTGTGAGCAAAAATTCTGCTTTGTGAGCTACTGGCATTAAAGTTGTGAGGGAGCGATTTGGCTTCTGCATAAATTAGTTTGGCTCTGGAGCCCTCCTTCCTGAGCTAAGACAAAAATGTGTGAGCTGGAGGCTAAAAAGCTGCGAGCTGGCTCACACTAACTCAGCTTAGAGGGAACACTGGTTTCCTGTCTACAAACAATCTACAAACAACACGGAGGTAGAAGCCCCAGTGGTCTGACTCAATTTGAGGCAACCTTCATATGAGAGAAGAGAGCCAGTTTGGTGTAGTGGTTAAGTGCGCGGACTCTAATCTGGGAGAACCGGGTTTGATTCCCCACTCTTCCACTTGCACCTGGCTGGATGACCTTGGGCAAGCCGTAGTTCTGATAAGAGCTGTTCTGAAAAAGAGCAGTTTCTGTCAAGCGTTCTCTCAGCCCCACCTACCTCACAGGGTGTCTGTTGTGGGGAGGGGAAGGGAACGGAGTTTGTAAGCCGCTCTGAGACACCTTTGGTTAGTGAAGGGCAGGGTATAAATCCAATCTCTTCTTCTTCTCTTCTACGAACATACCTGAGATCTGTCGTTCTGACCACAGCCCTGTCTGTATTATTATCATCATCCCTATAGAATGATCAGGCTGCTGAGGGTGTCTGTGAGAACAAAGGCTTGCAGAAGGCGGATGAGTCCGAGCTTCAAGAGAAGATGAGCGGGTCAACATGGGTCTGTGCGGTGTTGCAACAGACTGCAGGTGGCGCTGTACACAAGAACAAGCACCAAGAATCCCTTTCGCAAGTGGAATTAGCTATTTTCCTCGCTCGGTGCCAGGGTTTTTAAATAAGAAGGAGCCTTCGCTGATGTGGGCCCCGACTGCAAGAAAACGTGCGAAGGAAGATCGGCTTGGCCTGAATGGATGGAAATTGTGCCCAACTGATCTCCTTCCTCGACACTCCCTTCTCCGGTGTGTTTCAGAGAGTAGCCATGAAAAGTATGCAGACGGAGAGTGATTTCAGCTAAGCATACCTTTATTTAGTTCAGGACAAAGACGAAGGGACCAGCTCGCAGGCTGGTTATATATGTTCAGAAAACCCGCCACCAAGTACACCTAAACACACCCCCTACTCCCGATAGGCTATTTACAGTAACCGGGCGACCATTGGTCTCCCGGCTGAGAAGCTGGCCCTTTGATTGGGCCGGCTAGGATCCTACGGACCCATTGTCTTTGGACGTGAAGCTATTGAAGAGTTGTGCCTGGCCAGGATGAGCGGGTCAACATGGGTCCATGCGGTGTCGCAACAGACTGCAGGTGGCGCTCCACACATGAACAAGCACCAGAAATCCCTTTCGCAAGTGGAATTAGCTACTTTCCTCGGTGCCAGGGTTTTTAAATAAGAAGGAGCCTTCGCTGATGTGGGGTCCGACTGCAAGAAAACGTGCGAAGGAAGTTCGGCTCGGCCTGAATGGATGGAAATTGTGCCCAACTGATCTCCTTCCTCGACACTCCCTTCTCCGGTGTGTTTCAGAGGGTAGCCATGTTGGTCCGAAGTAGAACAGCTAGATTCTAGGCCATTATTGCCCTCCTGTAGGGTTTCAAGGCAAGAGATAAACAGAGGTGGTTTGCCATTGCTCGCCTCTGCACGGCAACCCTGGACTCCCTCGGTGGTTTCCCATCCAAGCCCTAACCAATGCTCCCTCTACGCTGGGGAGTCTTGTGAGCAAAAATTCTGCTTTGTGAGCTACTGGCGTTAAAGTTGTGAGCGAGCGATTTGGCTGCTGCATACATTAGTTTGCTCTGGAGCCCTCCTTCCTGAGCTAAGACAAAATCCTGTGAGCCGGAGGCTAAAAAACTGTAAGTTAACTCAACACTAACTCTGCTTAGGGGGAACACTGGTCCTAAACCAGGGCTGACCACGCCTGGCATCAGAGATCTGATGAGATTGGGCTAGCCTGGGCCGTCCAGGTCAAGGCAAGAGATGAACAGAGGTGGGCCCCAGTCACACAGAGGATTTGCCGTGCTAAAGGCACGAATGTCAGGCGGATTTTCGGGGCGCGATCACACCGCAACATCTGGGAAGCGTAGCGCACCCGTGGCCAACCCGTGGCGTCCCGCCAAAGAGGCACAGTAAAAACGTTCCTCGGAAAGTGCACTAGTATCCGGAAAACGCGAGGCAGGGGTGGCCGTCTAATCGCGGGAGCGCTAGTATCCCATGGCATTCGGCGCCCGTCCACATCCCGTCACAAACTGGATGTTTTTCGTAAGCGCATGCACACAAACATGTAACTGAAAACAGTGCTGCTCTCCGGAACTGCGCATGCGCACAAACGCAAAACGCTTGCCGTGCCGCTTCTTTGCCACGCTCCAGCATCGCCATGTGATCGCCAGCTAACAGCCTAAGCGCCCGGGGACCGTGTAATCGGGCTACTGAGCTTTATTTTGCTCCCGGGGCGAACAGCCACGCCTCCCCCCCCGCGTTATCTGGCCCATGTGGTCGGGGCCGTGTTTTGTCATCACCTGCTCCTGTGTAGTGACCCTGGACTTCCCTCCAATCAAAGTACTAAGCAGAGCTGACCCTGCTTAGCTTCCAAGATCAGGCCTGCCTGGACTATCTGGGGCAGGACTTATAGGCCTGCCAACTGAAAAAGACACCAGAGCACAGCTAGATACAAGTCCTGCAGCACCTTAGATACCAACAAGGTTTCCGGGATATAAGCTTTCGAGAGTCAACGCTCCCTTCATCAGATGCCGAGGGACGAAGGGAGCTTTGACACGAGAAAGGTCATATCCCGAAAATCTTGTTCATTTCTAAGATGCTCCTGGACTCCTATCTAGCTGTAGGGTTTGGACTTCAGTGTTGTCAGGGCCGGCCCCAGCTTATTTTGCACCCTAGGCGGGGATCCCTTCTAGCACCCCCGCACCAGCGCGCCCACCAATTAAAAAAAATAAATGCATTTTAGGAAGAATGAAAAACACAAATAATCAAGAAACTCCCAGAGTACGGGGCCGGGTGCAGTTTGGTGCCCCTAAGGGCCGGCCCGCTCTAGGCGATCGCCTAGTCCGCCTAGTGAGTGAGCCGGCCCTGAGTGTTGTATAATGTTATTGAACTCGCCTTCTGAAATAGCCATTTCCCACAGGTGAACTGATCTCTGCGGCCTGGAGACCAGTTGTAATAGTGGGGGGCTGTGGCTCAGGGGCAGAGAATCCGCTTGGCATGCAGAAGGTCCCAGGTTCAATCCCCAGCATCTTCAGTTCCAAGCAGTAGGTGATATGAAAGATCTCCGGAGAGCTGCTGCCAGTCTGAGTGGACGATACTGATTTTGGTGGACCGAGGGTCTGACTCAGTAGACGGCAGCATCGTTTGTGTTCATGTGAGACCTCCAGCCAGAGGACCATCGGTGGCTATTCTGTTTCACTGAATCTGAGGAAGTCTGCTTGCACACAATAGCTTATTCCTTGAATAAAACATCATTGGTCTAATGGTCTTAAAGGTGCCACTGGACTCAAACCTGGGTCTATTAGCCACAAGGTACAGATGGAACACTCTGTCTGGGACAGTGATGCTCTGTATTCTTGGTGCTTGGGGGGGGCAACAGTGGGGAGGCTTCTGGAGTCCTGGCCCCGCAGGTGGACCTCCTGATGGCACCTGGGTTTTGGCCACTGTGTGACATGGAATGTTGGACCGGATGGGCCATTGGCCTGATCCAACATGGCTTCTCTTATGTTCTTAAAAGCAGAGGTCCATGAGTGGCTATTAGCCACAAGGTATAGATGGTGCACTCTGTCTGGGGCAGTGATGCTCGGTATTCTCGGTGCTTGGGAGGGGCAACAGTGGGAGGGCTCCTGGAATTCTCCCCTGTTGGTGATGGCACCTGGGTTTTATTGCCACTGTGTGACACCGAGTGTTGGACTGGATGGGCCACTGGCGATCGAAGGCGGCTTCTCTTGTGTTCACTGCCTGGACTTCCCAGCTCCAGCTCCCAGGGTCCCGCAGTCTTCCCTCTAAGCTGAGTTAGTGTGAGCTAGCTCACACTAACTCAGCTTAGAGGGAACA
>NW_015174314.1:41973-42107 GCF_001447785.1 Gekko japonicus | reverse complement strand
GATCCAACATGGCTTCTCTTATGTTCTTAAGAGCAGAGGTCCATGAGTGGCTATTAGCCACAAGGTATAGATGGTGCACTCTGTCTGGGGCAAGTGATGCTCTGTATTCTCGGTGCTTGGGAGGGGCAACAGTG
>NW_015174314.1:30422-41866 GCF_001447785.1 Gekko japonicus | reverse complement strand
CTGGACTTCCCAGGGTCCTGCAGTCTTCCCTCTAAGCTGAGTTAGTGTGAGCTAGCTCACAGTTTTTTAGCCTCCGGCTCACACCTTTTTGTCTCAGCTCAGGAAAGAGGGCTCCCAAGCAAACTCATTTATACAGCAGCCGAATCGCTCGCTCACAGCTTTAATGCCAGCAGCTCACAAAGTAGAATTTTGGCTCACAAGACTCCATAGCTTAGAGGGAGCATTGGTCCCTAGCAATGTTCCCTCTAAGCTGTAGAGTCTTGTGAGCAAAAATTCTACTTTGTGAGCTACTGGCATTAAGGTTGGGAGCGAGCAATTTGGGTACTGCATAAATTAGTTTGCACTGGAGCCACCCTTCCTGAGCTAGGACAAAAATGTGTGAGCCAGAGGCTAAAAAACTGTGAGCTAGCTCACACTAACTCAGCTTAGAGGGAACACTGGTCCCTAGTATACTTTTCCTGCCCTCCCCAGCTGGGCGCTTGCACCCCCGGGGCCCGGGGATTTCCCAGGCCAGGCCAGCCCCCCTTCCCTTTCTCCTCCCCGCGTGGCCTCCCCGCCTGCCGCCTTTGCCAGTCTCCCTCCCTCCCCTTGCCGGGCGGTGGGTGTGTCGCGCGTTCATTCAGACTTTTTGGCCGACTTTCGCGGCACGTCAGGGAGGCGTGACCAATCAGCGGCGCGGAGCCCGCGCGGAGAGCGTCCCGGCCCCATCTGGCCATGGGTCAGGTGACGCTCCCCCCTCGCCCGCTTAGAAAAAGCGCCGCTGGCACCGGCGCCGGCTTGCACGGACTGCCTGCGGAGGAGCGCTCGCCGCGGCTCAGCTGGCTGCTGCTTCTGCCCCCTCTTGGCTCGCCTCTCCGCGTGCCGCCTTCCCCTTCTACAACTTGCAGGCGTCCCCATCGGCCCGCCCGGCATCCTGCGCTTGGAGCGGGGCCCGCCCGGGTGGAGAAAGGAGCCGAACAAAGACGAGAGAGAGAGAGAGCCCGGTTGCTGCGCGAAAGCCATGCGCCACTTGGCCGTCTGGCTGTGCGTCGGGGTGGTCGCTTGCGTCTCCCTGCAGGACTCCTCGCCGGTGCCCGCGGGACATCCCCGGGAAGGTAGGCTTTGGCTGCGGGGAGAAATGCGGAGTGGCGCTTGTGCGCACGGACGAGCGTTGAGCTGTTCAGGTGCCTTTCGGCATCGTCTGCTTTGGCTGGCAGCGGCTGGCCAGCAAGGTTCCCACTAAAACGTGGAGTCTTGTGAGCAAAAATTGTGCTTTGTGAGCTACCGGAGTTAAAGTTGTGAGCGAGCAATTTGGCTATTGCATAAATCAGTTTGCTCCGGAGCTCTCCTTCCTGAGCGAAGACAAAAAGGTGTGAGCCGGAGGCGAAAAAACTGTGAGCTAGCTCACACTCACTCAGCTTAGAGGGAACACTGCTCACCAGGGTCTCAGGTTGGAGCCTTTCCCATCCCCTCCCCCCCCCCGCCGTCTTTTTAAGTGGAGATGCCGGGGCTTGAACCTGGGACCTTCTGCACGCCGAACAGGTGCTCTGCCGCTGAGGTACAGGGCCCTTCCTCTAGCCGAGAGTGATGGAATTCCTGCCTGCCTGGTGGGAAAGCGCTTCTGAGTCACCCGGGGAATGCAACCTGTTTGCTGGGTTCCATGCACGGCGGCTGACGCCCTTGGATCCTCTTGCGTGTGTGCATGCAGCGCCATGCCCTCGTGTTATCTGTGGAGGGGGTGTGTGTGCTTCTTTGTGTCACTCATGCAAAAGGAGAGTGTGCACGAGGGACTTTGTGTGTGTGAAAAGTGCCATCAACGACAACCCCGGCAAGGGTCTTTCGAGGCAAGTGAGAAGCAGAGGGTGGTTTGCCATGGCCTTCCTCTCCAGAGCCCTCTGCAGAGTCTCCCTTCCAAGCACTGACCCTGCTTAGCTTCCAAGACCTGACAAGATCGGGCTTCAGCACTCTACCTTCTCTCCTGAGCATTTCTATACCTGATGCTCTAATGAGATCTCTGATTGTCACTTTGGGGTCAGGATTCAGGAACAATGCTCCCTCTAAAGTGTGGAGTCTTGTGAGCAAAAATTCTCCTTTCCGAGCTACTGGCATTAAAAGTTCCATTCGTGGGGAGGGCGGGGTAGAAATCTCAATAAATAAATAAAGTTGTGAGTGAGCGATTTGGCTGCTGCATAAATTAGTTTGCCCTGGAACCCTCCTTCCTGAGCCAAGACAAAAATGTGAGAGCCGGAGGCTTAAACACTGTGAGCTGGCTCACGCTAACTCAGCTGGGAGGGAACACTGGTCAGGAAGCAATTTTCTCCAGGCCAGTTTGGCCAGGGATCCTGGGGGGTTCCCCCTCCCCTCTTCTGGACATAGAGCAGGGATCACTGGGGTGGTAGGCATTTGTGAATTTCCTGCATTGTGCAGGGGGTTGGACCACATGACCCTGGAGTCCCCCTCCAACTCTGTGGTTCCCACTCTGTATAAATGTGCAAGACCTCATTTTGTAATGCCTGTGAGAATTTCGGCGGACAGGGCTTTTATTTCCACGGTGCGACTGCAGTAGCACTGCTTCTTGGCTTCCTGAAAGTTCCCTTTTTTTAAATTTAAGACTCTGTGCCTCCCTTGTGGGGAAATGCCTCTCGGGCCATTCGCTTCCCTACTGAGGAAAAGCAAGAGTTTTGTTCTCGCAGGAAATGAATGTGAAGGGGAAAGTGGAAATGCGGCAACGGGACGTCTCATGTCGCGCTTTGAACAAGCCTTCTCACGGCTTCGGAGGAGACGAGGGCTGGCTCTTAGAGCTTTCTGGCGGGTTAAATATCGGGGGAAAGATTCACCGGAAAAGTTCTTCTGAGGAAGCCACGTGGAAAGAAGGGAGAGCGTGGGAAGTGTGGGTGCTTGACTGGCGGACTGTGCTCCTTCCAAACCTGTGGGTCAGGCAGAGACCCAGTGGCCTTATTTTAGCTTGTGTTGACTTTTGTGATTTTCTGCTCAGGCTCCTTGTGATTTATAGCTTAGGAGGTGGTCGGGTTTCAGACTGAAGGGGAGCCGAGTTGATGCAAAACTTGGTTCTGCTATTAATAGGAGACACACTGAGCCCCCTTTTTTTGCTGTGTGTCACATTCTTTGATTTTTTTTTAAGTGGGGGGGGGAGAAGCTCGTAAATATATCCTCTCGTGGACAGCCATGGGGCAAGGAAGCCGACTGGGGAAAGGTGGTGCATGAGTTTTGAAAATTGAAATGCTTTTTTGGGATGCCAGCCTCCAGGGGGGACCTGGGGATCCCCTGGAGTTACAGCTTATCTCCAGCCTACAGAGATCAGTTCCCCATGGAGAAAATGGATGCTTTGGAAGGTGGGCTCTGAGGTATTATACCCTGCTGCGTTTCCTCCCTAGACTCTGCTCCCAGAGCTCCAGGAATTCCCTGGCCCAGAGTTGGCAACCTGTATATTTTCAGGGTTTTTTTACGTGCTAAAGGATGAGTTACAGCTCGGCTGTTAAGGGGACAGGAGAGCTTCTGGGCGGGCCGAAGGGTGGACCGCGTGGCATTATACCCTGCTCTTTCCAGCCCCCGCCCCCAAATCTCCAGGAATTTCCCAACCTGGAGCTGGCAACCCCAAGTGTCCACCTGTGAAGCATGAACGTTTCCCTTTAGTATTTTATGTGCAGGGACTCTTTTGTGGTTGTTTCGCTCGGGAAAGGGCCTTTGCACGTGCTCAGAGGCACTTGGATATTTGCTATGGGGGGGTTGTGATTTTAGAACAGGGAGAACGAGCTGGCTGAAGGGGGCAGGGCTGGCCCGTATGAACTAGCGCAGTGATGGCGAACCTTTTAGAGACCGAGTGCCCAAACTGCGACCCAAAACCCACTTATTTATCGCAAAGTGCCAACACGGCAATTTAACCTGAATACAGAGGTTTTACTTAAGAAAAAAACAACTCATGCATTAATTTAAGATGATCCAAACAAAGTAAGGAAAGCAATCCAAATGCTTTCATTTACTTAACATTATTTGGCAGAGAATTCGACACTTTAATGATGGTCTGGGCCTGGCTGGGGCGATGGCACGTGTGCCCACAGAGAGGGCTCTGAGTGCCACCTCTGGCACCCGTGCCACAGGTACGCCACCACTGAACTAGCGGTCATCCTGTTCTTGTAGCGTTGCGATGGGACCGAGAGGCATCTAAATGTTTTGCTCAGGATAGCTGACGTGAGCGTTCTCTGCCAAAAGCACTAGCCTGGACCACTTTGCGTTCGAAGTCTGTTTTATCAGAGAACCTTGTTGGGGTCCCCCCCCCCCAACTTCTCTAGCTGACATGCGGTTAGGCTAGGCTGCCTAGCTGGTTTTGTGACTTTCCGAAAAGTCAGCGGGGCTGCTAGGGTGAAAGGATGTGTAATCCCGCTGGCGTCCAGTGGGTCGCGTCTGAATTTCATGGTGTGCGGTGCGTGCATGAGGCTGAGGCGCGCCTGAAGCACGGAGTGCCCGGCTATTTTTAGTCCTTTGGGGGAAAGGAAAACATGTTGCGGACGGTTCTCTCACTTAAACCCTAAAGGACCCACCGAGGTTTTGCTCAAGACTGGGAAGAGGGACATATGTAAATTTGCACGAGGGAGTTTAGAAAGAGATCCTGACCTGGGGGGCTTGGAAGCGAAGCTGGGTCAGCCCTGGTCAGTTCTCAGCTGGGGGACCCCCAAGGAAGTCCGGGGTTGTTGCTCTGCAGGGGCAGGCAATGGCAAACCACCTCTGAAGGTCTCTTGCCTTGACAACCCCCCAAGGGCCACCATAAGTTGGCTGCGTCCTCTTCCACATTGTCGTTTTTTGTAACTCATTTGTCCCTATTGCTTCAGGGTCCCCCCCCCAATGTGTTTTGCTCTCTCTAGTAGTCCCAGAGGGAGCGAAACACACGTGGAAAAGGGGAGGGGGGGGGACCCAAAGCAATATGGACAGACGAGCAGTGCTCCCTCTAATCTGTGGAGTCTCGTGAGCAAAAATTCTACTTTATGTGCTACTGGCATTCAAGTTGTGAGCGAGCGATTTGCCGGCTGCATAAGTTAGTTTGCTCTGGAGCCCTCCTTCCCGAGCGAAGGTGAAAATGTGTGAGCCGGAGGCTAAAGAACTGTGAGCTGGCTCACGCTAACTCAGCTTAGAGGGACACACTGCAGACGAGTGACAGAAATGACAATGCGGAAGATAGTTATTTCCACCCCGGATACTTATTTCCACCCCCATTTAGAAAGAGAAAACCCCTGCCTGACTCAAGTTCTTCTAAACCAGGGCTTTTTTTGTAGAAAAAGTGCAGCAGGAACTCATTACCATAGGCCATACCCAACAGCAGGAACTCATTAGCATATTAGGCCACACCCCTGACAGCACAGCTCATTTGCATATTAGGCCACACCCATGTTACCAGAAGTGTGGTCATCCAGCCACACCCACCTTTTGCTTCTTATTCTGTTTACCTTGTCTGTTGTCAAAACCCAGGGCTTTTTTTGTAGCAGGAACTCCTTTGCATGTTAGGCCACACACCCCTAATTGTAGCCAATCCTAATGAGTTTATGCTGTTGAGTGTGGCCTATTATGCTAATGAGTTCCTGCTGGGCGTGGCCAACTTGGGAGCCAGCCGAAACTCCGTTCCTGTGCGTTCCTGCCCAAAAATAGCCCTGTTCTAAACAGAACTTATATTTTCATGACAGCATTTATGCAGTTACCAGACAGGAAGACCTAAGAATGCTAAATAAACGTCTAAGGGTCCAGCAGCACCTTCAGAATGAACAAGATTTGTGGCAGGGTAAGAGCTTTTGTGAGTCACGGCTCCCTTTCTGGATACCTGAAGAACAAGCAGACCTGAGAAGCGAGCCGTGACTCACAAAATCTCATCCTCCACCACAGAAGTTCTTAGTCTTGAAGGTTCTGCTGGACTCTTGCTCTTTTCTACCGCTGCAGACAGACTAACATGGCTACCCATCTTGATCTCAGAAACGTCTATTTAAGTACGATTATAACAGCACGACATGTTTGTTCTACTCTGTTTGTTGGGATTCTTCCACCTGGAGAGCTGCCCAGGTACTGCCCATATTTGGCTGTTTGTGTTGGCGCACCTTAACGCCCTGCTGTCTAGAATTTTGCTAGGGAGGTATCCTAAGATACCATGCTCTCTATATGATTGTGGTGCAGGAAGTGTAGACGCCCTGTAACACGTGACCTTTGAATGTCAATTACTTTCCTGAACCTAGATATCTTTTTTAATTCTTCCTTTGCTCCAAAATAGAGATCATATGGAGACATTGCCTCTTTTCTTAGAAGATTGTAGCAGTTCTAGCATCCTTTCAGCTGTTGAGAATTTACGCATCTGTGCTAGATTTTCTCAACCATTCAAATGGGGTCTAGCTTTCCCTATTATTTTAGTAATCTGCTTAAAACTAATAAATTAAGAAGCAGATTAAGGTGGGTAGCTGTGTTGATCTGAAGCAACAGAAAAAAGGTTTGAGTCCGGTGCAATGCTCCCTCTAAGCTGTGGAGTCTTGCGAGCAAAAATTCTACTTTGAGCTACCGGCGTTAAAGTTGTGCGTGAGTGATTTGGCTGCTGCATAAATTAGTTTGGCTCTGAAGCCATCCTTCCTGAGCTAAGACAAAAATCTGTGACCCGGAGGCTAAAACACTGTGAGCTAGTTGACACTAACTCATCTTAGAGGGAACACTGGTCCAGCGGCACCTTTAAGACCAACAAAGTTTAATTCTGGGTATAAGCTTTCCCGTGCATGCACACTTCTTCAGATGTTGTTAGTTGTTCTTAGTTACCTCCATGCTTGAGAGGAGACGAATGGAGCGTAACAACAGGATCTCAGTTATTTACTCTTGGCATTCCGCAGTTAAGAAGGGTATATTTACACTTCAGTCTCCTATTTTGACGTATTTATTTGCTCCACTGTGTTCTCCCACCCCCATAATTAAAGTTTGTTATTCCGGTTTGGTCTTTGCATCTGTTAAAACATCTTTATGATGTTGTATGCTAATCTGCTGTTCACCATCTGCCTATATGTATGGTCTGTTAACTTCCATTTCAGTGCATCTGAGGAAGTGTACATGCACATGAACGCTCATACCTTGAATAAAACTTTGTTGGTCTTAAAGGTGCCCCTGGACTCAAACTCTGTTAGACAGACAGAATTGTTTTCTCCAGCTGCCTTCTAGAGAGGTGCAACGTGCACAGCCTGAAGGGTTTTGTTGAGCCTCTTCTTTTTCTTATGCAACGACAAAATTGTCGGTGGAAAGTTCCATCAAGTCGCAGCTGACTGATGGCCAACCCGTTGAGTTTTTCAAGGCAAGAGACGTTCAGAGGTGGTTCGCCATGGCCTGCCTCTGTGTCACAACCCTGGGCTTCCTTGGTGGTCTCCCATCCAAATACTAACCAGGACTGACTGGCTTAGCTTCAGAGAGTCTGACAAGATCGGGCTAGCCGGGGCCCATCCAGGCCAGACCAACAACAGAATGCTGGTGCATTAAAGCACCACTTAATTGGGATGATCACTGCGTTTCAAAGGGGGCCAGGTTAACAGTGTCTTCACTGGGTCCGTTGTATAAGTATCTAACAGCGTCATCCTAAGCAGGTCTAGTCATTGGGGCTCATTCCCAGGAAAGCGTCCTTAGGATGGCATGCTAAATGGGATGTCTCTGGGGGAGAATGAAGGGGCTGAGAAGAAGAAGAGAGGAAGAGATTTTAGAGAAGAAGAGATTGGATTTGTACCCCGCCCTTCACTACCCAAAGGTGTCTCAGAGCGGCTTACAAACTCCTTTCCCTTCCCCTCCCCACAACAGACACCCTGTGAGGTAGGTGGGGCTGAGAGAGCTCTTGACAGAAAAGGCTCTTTTTCAAGAACAGCTCTTATCAGAGCTACGGCTTGCTCAAGGTCATCCAGCCAGGTGCGAGTGGAGGAGTGGGGAATCAAACCCGGTTCTCCCAGATTAGAGTCCACGCACTTAACTACTACACCAAACTGGCTCTCTGAGAAAGCTCAGAGGATCTCCTTTCTCTTCAAAAACAGATCCTGTGGGCTTATATCTTCAGATGTAGGTAAGCAAAGGAAAACATGCCTGTGCAGGAGATTCCAGGGCCTGTTTGGTGTAGTGGTTAAGTGCATGGACTCTAATCTGGGAGGACCGGGTTTGATTCCCCACTCCTCCACATGTAGCTGCTGGATGACCTTGGGCAAGCCATAGTTCTGTCAGAGCTGCTCTTGAAAGGGCAGTTCTTGAAAGAGCTCTCTCACCCCCACCTACCTCACAGGCTGTCTGTTGTGGGGAGAGGGAGGGAAAGGAGTTTGTAAGCCGCTCTGAGACTCCGAGTGAAGGGCAGGTTATAAATCCAATCTCCTTCTCCTCCTCCTCTTCTTCAGGAAGGGGAAAGTACAATCTGTCTTCCAGCATTGTACGGTTGTGCAGGCAGGCAGGGGGTCTAGCCTAGTCTATGCATGGGTGGTGCACATGTCCTGGGTATCTTAAGTCTACTTGAAACCTGGTGGTTTGAAGGGAGCCGGAAGAGAAATGAGGGTGTGTTCTTTCAGCCTGCTTTTATTGTACAAAGTATTTTAACATACGGTGCAATAGCTTTCAGTTTCTGCTTCCTCCTGGGAAATCTTGGAGTCCCTTGGAAGCTTAGGAAGAGTTCCTTAGCGAGAAGAAGAGCAGGCAGAGTGCCGTGGGGTATGTGGCTTGTCCACTCTGGCTGAGGTACCTCTGCCATTTCACAAAGTAGTGCAATATATTGTGCAATAGCTTTCAATTTCTGCTTCCTCCTGGAAAATCTTGGAGTCCCTTGGAAGCTTAGGAAGAGTTCCTTAGTGAGAAGAATAGCAGGCAGAGTGCTGTGGGGGATGGCTTGTCTACTCTGGCTGAGGTACCCCTGCAATTTCATAAGTTCACAAGAGTGTCATTGGTGTTCCTGGCCCCTTTCGGTCTCACACAGAGTGATGGTGAAACCCAACAGCCAAGTGGATCTGGCAAGGGGATCCTGAAGGAATAAAGTTTGAAAAGAATCACTGGCTGTGGTGTGGCGTGGTGGTTAGTGTTGGGCTAGGATCTGGGAGGCCCAGGTTCGAATTCCTTCTCTGCCAAGGATGCTCGCTGGGTGACCTTGGGCCAGTCACACACTCTGCCCAACCTACCTCATAGGCTTGTTGTGAGGTAACACGGAGGAGAAGGGGAACAATGCAATGCCCTTTGGGTACCCATTAGAAGAAAGGTGGGGTGAATAAAGTTTTTTGTAAAAAAAAAAAAAAAGGACTTGAGAAAGCACCAGTGTAGTAGACAAGGAGTTGGCATTGTGTACTAGGGAGACCTGGGTTCGAATCCCCTTTCCGCCAGTTCTGCTGTGTAGGTAGCCTGTCTTTCACAAGTCCAACATATTTCACAGGGTTTTTATGTGGATAAAAATGGGGAAACTTCGTGTACATTGCACCAAGCAGATAGGTTCAGGTGGGGTAGTTGTGTTGGTCTGAAGCAGCAGAACAGCGTTGGAGTCCAGTGGTGCCTTTAAGACCAACCAAGTTTTATTCCTGGCATAAGCTTTCATGTGCAAAGCACACTTCTTCCAATGCACCAAGCAGTGAGGCTCACATGATCTTTCTCTGCTGAATTTTGGATTACCAGAAATATTGAGTTGGGCCCTGTAGTCCGGGGCGGCCAAACGTGCTCAACGTAAGAGCCACACAGAAGAAACGTCGGATGCCTGAGAGCCGCGAGACGTGAACAAATATTGCACACACGTTTTAATTGGAAAATATGCAGATTTGCTTTTTGATAACATTAACGATGAAGTAAGACTGCCAGAAATGAAAACAAAAGGGGTAGAAACAGATATTGATAATGATGTTGGAAGAGACAAATGCTTTCTCCAAGCCAGCGGGGGGGGGGCGACCTTTGAGAATGCATTTAAAATTGCTTTCTTTCTCCCCCCACCCCCACCTCAGCACTGGCTGGGGAAGGGAAGACCAATCAGGGAGGCATGCCTCCCCTTCGCTTCAACAGCCGCCCCGCTGGGAGCCGCACAATATGTGTGAAAGAGCTGCATGCGGCTCGCGAGGAGCCGCAGTTTGGCCGCCTCGGTGCAGTCCATCGGGGGAAAGTGCTGGTAACTGCAGGTCTCCCTGGTTCTCCATTCCTAAGCAGCCGTTTCTGACCCCTTCAGAGTTTATTCTGGGGGTGGGAGGAAGCATAGGGGGTTGGGAGGCTTGGGGGTCCCACAAAACCTTTCCCTTCGGCCTCTTGCAAAAGTGGAAATCCGCTGACAAAGAGGTAGAAGGGAGTGGTTGTACCCGCCCCATAGTTATGGGAGTGATTTCCCCCCCCCTTTCCGTGCAGGTCTGGCAGAGGTAAACATACATGAAGCTGCCTTCTACTGAATCAGATCCTTGGTCCATCAAGGCCAGTATTGTCTACTCAGACTGGCAGCAACTCTCCAAGGTCTCAGGCAAAGGTCTTTCACATTACCTAACGCCTGGTCCTTTTAAGGGGAGATGTTGAGGATTGAACCTGAGACCTTCTGCATGCAAAGCCTGTAGCTTTTCCACTGAGCCGTGGTCCTTCTCCATAGTTCTCCAGGGTCTCAGGCAGAGGTCTTCCACATCACCTACTGCCTGGTCCTTTCAACTGGAGATGCCGGGGATTGAATCTGGGACCTTCTGCATGCCAAGCAGATGCTCTACCCCTGAACTATGGTCCTTCTCCATAGTTCTCCAGGGTCTCAGGCAGAGGTCTTTCCCACCACCTACTGCCTAGTCCTTTCAACTAGAGATGCCGGGGATTGAATCTGGGAACTTCTGCATGCCAAGCAGATGCTCTACCACTGAGCCATGGTCCTTCTCCATAGTCCTCCAGTGTCTCAGGCAGAGGTCTTCCACATCACCTACTGCCTGGTCCTTTCAACTGGAGTTGCCAGGGATTGAACCTGAGACCTTCTGCATGCAAAGCCAGAAGCTCTTCCACTGAGCCACAGCCCCTTCCCAATGCCGGGAATAAACTTTCCCAGGAGCAGAAATGGCTGCTGGGGAGAAGGGAGAGCAGGGGCAATCGGGGATCCTCGCAAGTTCCTTGCACTGGATCCAACCCATTTACCAGGGCAGAACTCAAAATATTGGAATCTGGGGCCCTTCTGGTGTTTACAGAATGCATTCAGAGAAAAAGAAGTAGGGGAGGGGCCCCGGCTCAGCAGTAGAGCACCTGCTTGGCATGCAGAAGGACCCAGGTTCAATCTCTGGCATCCCAAATTAAAAAGAGACGCTGTGGCTCTGTGGCCGAGCATCTGCTTGGCATACAGAAGGACCCAGGTTCAATCCCTGGCATCTCCAGTTAAAAGATCTGGCAGAAGGTGAACTGAAGGACTTTGATAGACCAAGGGTCTGATTCAGTGTAAAGAAGTTCCATGTGTTCATTTTTGGGGGGGGGAGGGGGCGAGGCTCAGACTTAGAGCA
>NW_015174314.1:11352-30032 GCF_001447785.1 Gekko japonicus | reverse complement strand
GGGGTGCCTCAACAAACAAACAGCATTCTGGAAAACGTTGTACAAAGTGCAGGCTAAGAATAAAACAGGAAGGCTTGTGACGAAATCTGTCTCCGTGGAGGAAGCGAGGGAGCCCATTCCAAGTAGAAGAGAGGCTTTGGCAGGCTCTCGGGGTAGCGGCTGCCTAGCCATTAAGGCTATTAGATCGTGCCTTGGGATCTCCATAAATCTTCCACGTTGCTTTTTTTTGCTTTTTGGCCTCCTCCGTATTTCTCTGGGCAACGTTTAACGGCAAACGCTCTTATCTCAGGTGATAGCGCTTCTCGGCTGCCGAAGCCAGACAGAAAGCCAACGAACGTTCGGAGGATGCAGGTGAACTTCTACGTTCGCTCCTCGGCGGACCCTGACAGTGGTTGCCGCCTGACCATCGGTGACGAGCAGAGGCTGGACATCTGCAAGTTCAACCTGTCCGCTAAAAGCTTTTTCATCATCCATGGGTGGACGGTAAGTAGGCTGAGATTGGATGTAGCTCTGGGTTGTGATGTAGCTATGGGTCGTTCTTAGCTTAAGAGGAACGGCTCGATTAAGAGAGGAGGAGGAGGAGGAGGAGATTGGATTTATACTCCACCCTTCACTACCCAAGGGAGTCTCAGAGCGGCTTACAAACGCCTTTCCCTTCCCCTCCCCACCACAGAGACCCTGTGAGGCAGGTGGGGCTGAGAGAGCTCTGACAGAAACTGCTCTTTTTCAAGAACAGCTGTGCCAGAACTATGGCTTGCTCAAGGTCATCCAGCAGGTGCAAGTGGAGGAGTGGGGAATCAAACCTGGTTCTCCCAGATTAGAGTCCGCGCACTTAACCACTACACCAAACTGATTAAAGGGGCATGCATGCGCCTCACCGTTTTGCTGGTGGGATGGACTGTGCCACGTCAAACTATAGGGGGAGGGTCCCATTTTGGAATGTTCCCCTATGTTAAAAGAAGAACTTCTTCCAAATGGAAAACCCACACAGCAAAGCGTAGCTTTCCTTACTTCTTTTACTGTTTGTATGGAATTTTTTAAAATTCTGAGAGCCAGTTTGGTGTCGTGTTTAAGTGCGTGGACTCTAATCTGGGGGCCCTGTCCAGTGCTATGCATTCTGTGACAGCCGACATTGTCAGTCTTTCAAGATGCCGCTGGACAACAAACAAGGCCACCTCTCTGGAAAACTAGGGCCTGTAATTCATGTGGGATCCAGTAGAAAATAGGGATGTCTGGAGCATGTGGAATGGGATTTCTTATGGTGGACATAAGAGAAGCCAAGCTGGATCAGGCCAGTGGCTCATCCAGTCAAACACTCTGTATCATACAGTGGCCAAAATCCCGGTGCAACTAGGAGGCCCACCAGAGGGGCCAGAACTCCAGAAGTCCTCCCACTGTGGCCCCCCAAGCACCAAGAAGACAGAGCATCACTGCCCCTAGACAAGAGTGTTCTATCAAGACCTTGTGGCTAATAGCCACTGATGGACCTCTGCTCCATATGTTTATCCAGTCCCCTCTTGAAGTTGTCTGTGCTTGTAGCCACCACCACTTCTTGCAGCAGTGAATTCCATGCATTAACTACTTTTTGGGTGAAGAAGTAATTAACACATGAAATTCACTGCCACAGGAAGTGGCGGCAGCTACAAGCATAGACAGGAAGAACATAGACCGGACTGTGCAGGTCTGGTGAGAAATGCTTAAACACGACCTTCAAGTGCAGTAACGTTCAAGTTTCTGGATGGCCGGGTTATGCATACAGCGGCCTTCTGCCAGTAAGGAAGGAAGTAAAACCAGCTTTTTTTCCAGGTCATTTTTAATTTTTATTATTATTTTCTCAGAAAAAAGGTGGGACATAGAAGGAAAAAGGGGTTGGGGGGAAATATATAAATTCATCAGGTTTGTCAAATAGTATAAGTTGTTACATACAACAAGTAAAATCAGATATATTACCTAATATATTACATATTTCAAATATAGAAGCAGACATTAAAGAATAAGAACTTTCCTAAAGTTAGCGATAATCTATTAACAATAAAAGAAATCACATCTTTAACAACTAAACAGACTTCTATGCTAAAACTGAATCGCTGTAAAATCCTTAATGTTGTCTTAATTGTTTATCTAAATCTAAATTATATTCTTACTAATTATTTAATTACTAGTGGCATACAGAATACCTTCATCACCTTTAATATGATATTCAGGTTATTCCAGAACTTTAAACAGCTTCTTTTTTCCAGATGAGTGGCATGTTTGAAATGTGGCAAGGCAGACTGGTGCAGGCTCTCCGGGAACGGGAGAAGGATGCCAACGTGGTGTTAGTCGACTGGCTCGATTTCGCCCATCAGCTCTACACCCACGCCGTCAATTACAGCCGGGTGGTGGGAAAGGAGTTGGCGACGCTGCTGGACTGTGGCTACAGGTAAAGCTCACAAGAGAAAAAAGCTCTGAGCCCCAAGCAGTTAAAAGTCATGCAAGGCTGCAGCAGCGGGAGCTGGCATCAGACAGAAGCTTTAGAAACACAGAGCTGCCACGCTGCCGGGTTGCAAGCCAGGCTGTGTACCGTCGTGTGGATCTGCAGGGGCAGTGATGGCGTTGGCTTGTGTTTGGCCCTCACTTGCCATGCCATTCAAACCTGCTGCTGTGCCATCGGGAGGGCTGAAAAGCAGGGAGCACTTTCTGTATCCAGTAAATCTTTCCAGCCTGTGCCATTACTTACCATTGCCATCACTTGCCAATAATGACCAACTGCAGAGTTGCCTGTTCTGTCAATGTTCCCTTTTATAAATGGATGGGTGATGCTGGTGGGTTGCAAGCCGGGCTGTGTACCATCGTGTGGATCTGCAGGGGCAGTGATGGCGTTGGCTTGTGTTTAGCCCTCACTTGCCATGCCATTCAAACCTGCTGCTGTGCCATTGGGAGGGCTGAAAAGCAGGGAGCACTTTCTGTATCCAGTAAACCTTTCCAGCCTGTGCCATAACTTACCATTGCCATCACTTGCCAATAATGACCAACTGCAGAGTTGCCTGTTCTGTCAGTGTTCCCTTATATAAATTAATGGGTGATGCTGGCGGGTTGCAAGGGGGGCAGTGATGATGTTGCTCATGTTTAGCTTTCATTTGCTGTGTAGCTCAAATCTGCTGCTGTGCCATTGGGGAGCAGAAATGCTGAGAGCACTTTCTATATTCTGTAAATCCTTCCAGCCTTTGTCATTGCTTACCATTGCCATCACTTACAAAGAATAACTCCTTATAGAGTTGCCTGTTCCCTCAGCATCCTCTTATATAAACTGATGGGTGATTGTTTGCTTCTCTGTGCCCACCCATTCCCCATACTTAGAAGCCGTGGCCAAATGATGCTTGGGAGAAACTTTAATTTTGGAGAGTGCTGGAGGAAAGCATCATAGACCAGGCCAGAGGCATCAAACTTCGCTTCTGTTGCTTTGTGAAACAGGCATGTGGGTGATATCAACAGAGGCATAACATCCAAATCACAAGATGTTACAGTCCCGCTGTACACTGCATTGGTCAGGCCGCACCTGGAGTATTGTGTGGAGTTCTGGAGGTCTCACTTCTAAAAGGATGTAGACAGAATGGAGTGGATGCAGAGGAGAGTGACGAGGATGATTGGGGGCCTGGAGACCAAGCCCTATGAGGAAAGGCTGAGGGACTTGGGGATGTTCAGTCTGGAGAAGAGAAGGTGGAGGGAGGACACGATTGCTCTCTTGAAGTATTTGAAGGTCTGTCACTTAGAGGAGGGTAGGCAGGGGGCTGTTCCTGTTGGCAGCAGAGGAGAGGACTCGCAATCATGGGTTTAAATTAAGGGCAGGAAGGTACTGGCTGGATATTAGGAAAAACATTTTGACAGTCAGAGTTGTGCCACAGTGGAATCAGCTGCCTAGGGAGGTGGTGAGCTCCCCCTCCCTGGCAGTGTTCAAGCAGCGGCTGGACAAAGACTTGTCAGGGATGCTCTAGGCTGATCCTGCATTGAGCAGGGGGGTGGACTAGATGGTCTCTATGGCACCTTCCAACTTTATGATCCTACGGTTCTTTGTAGTAGATATCTGAACCTGTCTTGCTTGGCTGGACATACAGTGTGCATGCTTCTTTCTCTGGCAGAAATTCTTGCAAAGTCTTCTGTCATGTAACGACAGGTATGAATTCCCCCAGTTTGGTGTAGTGGATAAGTGTGCGGACTCTAATCTGGGAGAACCGGGTTTGATTCCCCACTCCTCCACTAGCACCTGCTGATGTGACCTTGGGTCAGTCACAAGCTCTGGCACAGCTGTCCTTGAAAAAGAGCAGTTTCTGTCAGAGCTCTCTCAGCCCCACCCACCTCACAGGGTGTCTGTTGGGGGAGGGGAAGGGAAAGGAGTGTGTAAGCCGCTCTGAGACTCCAAGTGAAGGGCGGGGTATAAATCCAATCTCCTCCTCCTCCTCCTCCTCCTCCTCTTCTTCCTCTTCCTCTTCTTCTTCTTCCTCTTCTTCTTCTTCCCACCCACAAACGCCTGGCTGATCCAGTTCACTTTGCCCTTGCAGGAGAAAGAGCATTTCCAGCTGCAGAACGTCCACTTGCTCGGCTACAGTCTTGGCGCGCACGTGGCTGGCTTTGCCGGGAACTATGTTCGTGGGACCATAGGCAGGATTACAGGTAAGGGTGCCAGCAAAAGACCTTCCCAGCCTTAAACCTTCTCTTGTCCCCAGTGACACAACCGATACTTGAGCTGCCTCTCTGGCATGAGGAGCCTGGCAGTTGACAAACAGAACTTTTCCCTCCTTCTCCCCACATACTAGACTTTGAGGGCATCCAGTGAAGCTGATGGGCAGTAGGTTCAGGACGGACAAAAGGAAATACTACTTTACACAGGAAGTGATTAAAATGGGGAATTCGCTGACAGAAGACATAGTGATGGCCAGAAGCATAGACAGCTTTAAAAGGGAATTAGTCAGATTCATGGATGATAGGTCGATTAGCGGCTGCTAGCCCTGGTGACAAAGGGGAACCTCCATGTTCAGAGGCAGTCAACCTCTGATTCCCAGTGCCAAGAGGCAGCATCGGGGGAAGCCTCAGCCTCTATGCCCTGTTGTTGGCCATCCAGAGGAACTGGTTGGCCATTGTGTGAGACAGGATGCCAGACTAGGTGGACCACTGGTCTGACCCAGCAGGGCTCTTCTGATGTTCTTACGGAGGCCTCGGCCTCTCTGTCCTGTTGTTGGCCCTCCAGAGGAACTGGTTGGCCACTGTGTGAGACAGGATGCTGGGCTAGATGGACCACTGGTCTGATCCAGCAGGGGTCTTCTTAAGTTCTTATGAGGCCTCGGCCTTTCTGCCCTGTTGGCCATTCAGAGGAACTGGTTGGCCACTGTGTGAGACAGGATGCCGGACTAGATTGATCATTGGTCTGACCCAGCAGGGCTTTTCTGATGTTCTCGGCCTCTCTGCCCTGTCATTGGCCCTCCAGAGGAACTGGTTGGCCACTGTGTGAGACAGGATGCCGGACTAGATAGACCACTGGTCAGATCCACCAAGGCTCTTCTGATGTTCTTACGAAGGCCTCAGCCTCTCTACCCTGTTCTTGGCCCTCCAGAGGAGCTGGCTGGCCACTGTGTGAGACAGGATGCCGGACTAGATAGACCACTGGTCTGACCCAGCAGGGCTCTTCTGATGTTCTTATGAAGGCCTCGGCCTCTCTGCCCTGTCGTTGGCCCTCCAGAGGAGCTGGCTGGCCACTGTGTGAGACAGGATGCTGGACTAGATGGACCACTGTTCTGATCCAGCAGGGTTCTTCTGATGTTCTTTTGTTCTTAAGTACTAACCATGACTCACTGATGCTTCAGGAATGGACCCAGCCGGCCCGATGTTTGAAGGAGTCGAGCCCGACAAGCGCCTCTCTCCTGATGATGCGGACTTTGTGGACGTCTTGCACACGTACACGAGAGAAGCCCTGGGTGTCAGCATCGGGATCCAGATGCCCATAGGTCACATTGATGTCTACCCCAATGGAGGAGATGTCCAGCCAGGGTGCACCTTGACCGACGTCTTGGGGTCACTCGCCTACGGGAGTAAGTTCTTCTGCTTTCTTAAAGGTGGAGTTTCTGAAGCTGCAGTTCACGGACTCAGCCATATTGGATAACTTGTGATTACTGCTGGTCAGGGCCAGCTATTGGGAGCATCCAACCAGTGTTCCCTCTAAGCCGAGTTAGTATGAGCTGGTTTAGAGTTTTTTAGCCTCCGGCTCGCACATTTTTGTCTCAGCCCAGGAAGGACGGCTCCAGGACTTTCTTAAAGGTGGAGTTTCTGAAGCCGCAGTTCACAGACTCCGCCATATTGGATAGCTTGTGATAACTCCACTGCTGGTCAGGGCCAGCTATTGGGAGCATCCAACCAGTGTTCCCTCTAAGCCGAGTTAGTATGAGCTGGTTTAGAGTTTTTTAGCCTCCGGCTCGCACATTTTTGTCTCAGCCCAGGAAGGACGGCTCCAGGGCAAACTATGCAGCAGCCAAATGGCTCGCTCCCAACTTTAATGCCAGTAGCTCACAAAGTAGATTTTTTGCTCCCAAGACTCCACAGCTTAGAGGGAGCATTGCATCTAACCCCAATATTATAGCAAATACACGGGCTACCTATCTGCTCCCGAGCCCAATCCGATGGGTTGTTTTTTACTTTTAAAGCCCTCTATGGCTTGGGGCCGGAGAATCTGAAGGACAGTCTTCTCCTGTACATTCCTGCCCAGCACGATCACAGGGAGAGGCCCTCTTGGCCTTCCCATCGACCGAGGAAGCTCATCTGCTGGGTACACGAGTGAAGGCCTTTTTCGTGGCAGCCCCACAGTAATGGAACGGAACAGGCTTCCCAGGGGAGGTGTGCCCGGCCCCCTCCCTTCCGATCTTTAGGAGGCAGTTGAAGACGATTTTATTCAGGACAGCATTTGATTAGGTTCGGTTCTTGTGCCTACCCTTGTTTTTAAAGTATTGCTTTTAAATTAGTGGGTGTTTTATGTATTCTCTCCTGTTTCCATTGTAAGCTGCCTTGCATTCTTGCAAGGTAGAAGGCACCTAATAATTGTTTTAGATATATAAATTAAAAACTTGTCGTGGATAAGTTGGGGCCAATAGGTGGAAACCTCCAGCGGTGAAATATTTCCCAGCTTGGGACCCTTGCTTTTAAAGTATTGCTTTTAAATTAGTGGGGGTTTTATTTATTTTATTCTGTTCTGCTTCCATTGTAAGCTGCCTTGCGTTCCTGCAAGGTAGAAGGCACCTAATAAGTGTTTTAGATAGATAAATAAAAACCTACCATGGATAAGTTGGAGCCAATAGGTGGAAACCTCCAGCGGTGAAATATTTCCCAACTTGGAACCCTTGCTTTTAAATGAATGGGGGTTTTATTTATTTTATTCAGTTCTGTTTCCATTGTAAGCTGCCTTGCGTTCCTGCAAGGTAGAAGGCACCTAATAAGTGTTTTATATAGATAGATAAAAACTTGTTGTGGATAAGTTGGGTCCAATAGGTGGAAACGTAGAACTTTAAGCATTCAAGTTAAGCAAATGGGTTGGTGAGGCGATGTTCCGTTCTTCTCCAGCCCAGCTGACAATATACAGGATTTCTGTCTGCCACTAATGTACAGGGCTGCTTCTCTCTAGAAAACTTGCACATGCATGTGTTTGCATTTATTTATTTATATCCTGCTTTTGTCCCGAGTTGGGAGTCATTCTGGCTTAGAACGTTGTTCTCCCCTCCTCTGTTCTCTCACAACAACCCTGTGGAGTAGGCCAGGCTGAGAGATTGTGAGTGTCCCGAGGTCACCCTGTGAGCTTCAGTGGTAGTGGTGGGGTCCTAGCTTGCCACTCTATCCACTATCCCACACTTTGGGTCAAAGGTTCCTCCCCCTGGGGTATTCTACGCTACTTTCCTGAATGTTCAAGTCATTTCTATGTGGAAAGTTACCATTTTTACTCATGGAAGGATCAAAACATACCCCCCCTCGAAACGCAAACCAGTACTCTTTCGAGTTGCTGCCCTTGGATGATTGGCACCCTTTTAATCCTATGTAACAACTTTACAGGGGCCGTGGTGGCTCAGAGGTTAAGACACTGAGTTGCAGACCAAAAGTTCAGTAGCTCGGCAGTTTGAGACCTGAGTGCCGCGTGACAGAGTGAGCGCCTGTCTCTGGCCCCAGCTCCTGCCAACCTAGCAGTTCGAAAGCAAGAAATTGCAAGTAGATAAATAGATGGCACTTCAGTGGGAAGGTAACAGCGTTCCATGTGCCTTGGCGTTTAGTCATGCCAGCCGCATGACCATGGAGACGTCTTCGGACAGTGCTGGCTCTTCGGCTTGGAAAGGGAGATGAGCACCACCCCCTAGAGTCAGATTCGACTGGCTTTCGAGCAAGGGAAACCTTTACTTTTACCTAACAACTGTACTCGAAATAAACTTATGCATGAAATCTTTGTAACACATTTGACCATTCCTGTATTTAGGGTTTACTGTCCCGTTTCAATTTACGATCCCTTTCTGTGTCCTCATGTAAACATTTCTGGCCACAGGCCTGACTCTGGTTCCTTTGCCAATCTTGGCTCGTGTGGAACTACAGAGAACCTGTAAATCTGACCACATTGTGGGGGAGGGGGGAGCCTCTTCCTTTTTTGCTGTGGTGAAGGATAGTGACCGTCTGGTTTTTTGTCGTTGTTGTGGTTCAGTCGCACAGTCGGAAAATGGAAAGACTTTTTGGAGATGTATAAATGTATCTTTTATCTATTATATTCTATGTACATAATGTAAAGGTGAAAATCTGGAAAATAAATTTCTTAAAAAAAAAGATAACACTGCCTAACCAGCTCATCCTTTGCCGTCTGGTTTTTGCAGACTCATAAATGGGTGCCTGTTTTTTTCCCTCCCACCACCACCACTGTAGATTTCGGGGACGCAGTCCAGTGCGAACACGAGCGCTCCGTGTTCCTCTTTGTTGACTCGCTGGTCAACCAGGATAAGCAAAGCTTCGCCTTCCAGTGCACTGACTCCAGCCGCTTCAAGAAAGGGATCTGCTTGAGCTGCCGGAAGAATCGCTGCACCGGCATCGGCTACAACGCCAAGAAGATGCGCAACAAGAGGAACAGCAAGATGTATTTGAAAACGCGGGCCGACATGCCTTTCAGAGGTGGGCTCCCCCCTCCGTCTTCCCCCCTGGTCCCTAGCAGTGTTCCCTCTAAGCTGAGTTAATGCGAGCTAGCTCACAGTTTTTTAAGCCTCCAGCTCACAGATTTTTGCCTCGACTCAGGGAGGATGGCTCCAGAGCAATGTTCCCTCCAAGCTATTGAGTCTTGTGAGCAAAAACTCTACTTTGTGAGCCAATAGCATTAAAGTTGTGAGCGTGCCATTTGTCTGCTGCATAAATTAGTTTGCTCTGGAGCCATCCTTCCTGAGCAAAGACAAAAATCTGTGAGCTGGAGGCTAAAAAACTGTGAGCTAGCTCACACTAACTCAGCTTAGAGGGAACACTGCTCCAGAGCAAACTAATTTATGCGGTAGCCAAATTGCTCACGCACAACTTTTAATGCCAGGAGCTCACAAAGTAGAATTTTTGCTCACAGGACTGCACAGCTTGGAGGGAGCATTGGTCGCTAGATAATTTTATTTATTTTGCGGAGGATGCCGCCTTTAACGTCTGAAATACGGGGAGTACCACAGCTGGAAGACTGCTTGTGGTGCGTCACTGATGCACCCTGGTTGGCTCTCTCTCTTTCTCTCTCCCTCTCCCATTGTTTAGGAAGAGGACAAATGATAGGTAGGGGGAGGGAAGGGGACAGACAACAGGCAGTCCCACAAGCTGAAAGTGTGTCACCCCTTAGATCCTAGGCAGTGGGAAACGGGCAGTCCGTAGGGTTGCCAACTTTGGGTTGGCGAAATACCTGGAGATTTGGGGGGGGGGTGGAACCTGGAGAGGACAGGGTTTGTGGAGAGGAGAGACCTCCGCATGGTGCAGTGGCAGAGAGTTCACTCTCCAAAGCAACCATTATCTCCAGCGGGACTGATCTCTGTTGTCTGGAGATCAGTTGTAATAGCAGGAGATCTCCAGGACCCGCCTGGAATTTGGCAACTCCGGCAGTCAGTCACGTTCATCTGAAAGTCAAACTAGATGTTACATTAGACCGGAGGGTGGGCGCAGGGATATAGGGGGGAGGCGGGTGATGGCGTGACCTCACTTCTGGGGAAAACCTGGAAGTGACACCACGCTTTTCTAGGAATCCCCGGAAACTCCATGGTAAAACCATAGAGTTTGCAGCTATTCCTAGAAAGGAATGGACTCGTTTCCGGGGTTTCCTCATAAGTGACATCACACCGTTGGCCTGACAGTGGGAAACGGGAGTGGCAGTGGGAAACGGGAGCTGGGGTCTTGGGTGGAGACCTGGCAACCAGTGTTCCCGCTAAGCTGTGGAGTCTTGTGAGCAAAAATTCTACTTTGTGAGCTACTGGCATTAAAGTTGTGAGCAAACAATTTGGCTACTGCATAAATTAGTTTGCTCTGGAGTCCTCCTTCCTGAGCTGAGACAAAGATGTGTGAGCTGGAGGCTGAAAAACTGTGAGCTAGCTCACATTAACTCAGCTTAGAGGGAACACTGCTCTGGAGCCATCCTTCCTGAGCTGAGACAAAGATGTGTGAGCTGGAGGCTGAAAAACTGTGAGCTAGCTCACATTAACTCAGCTTAGAGGGAACACTGCTCTGGAGCCATCCTTCCTGAGCTGAGACAAAGATGTGTGAGCTGGAGGCTGAAAAACTGTGAGCTAGCTCACATTAACTCAGCTTAGAGGGAACACTGCTGGCAACCCCTGTGTTACATAGTCTCTTGGGGGGTGTTTTTAATTAACAGCAGCTATGGGACAGGGTGAGTGGGAATGGAGGCACAACAAGAGGGCGGCTTGACCCACTGGGGCGGGGGCTATCTTGAATGGAATAATGGCTGGAGGAGAAGGTTAAGCAGCCCCTTCTCCCTCGTTCCTTCAATCATACCTACAACCTTCCCACAGCTGCTTTTCATTAAAAGCAGGTGTTTCACGTTATGGCTCATTTGGCCTCCAGCTGGGTTCAGGTTCTCCGATCCAGCTGCGAGAGCCACACCTGACTGGTGACACCAGGCCCCTCTTGGGCCAACGCCTCCCTTTCCCCTGCTCCTCGTCTGTAATTTTCCTGCATACCAATAAGGCAAATGATTTTCTTTCTTTGCATTGCATCTGAGGAAGCGAGCTCTGACTCACGAAAGCTCTCGCTGTACGAAATGTTGTTAGTCTTGGAGGAGCTGCTGGGCTTGTGTTCTGTTTTGCTACAGTTGACTCACACGGCAACCCCTCTGGACCGGTCTTTTCCATCACAACTGTGCCACCTCCCTGATTGTCCCTAGAAAACCGTGCTTTTCCCTAGAGCGCTACTGGCCTGCCTGGCTACTTCTGAATTTGTTCTGCTTTCCACCTTACAATCTGAGCAAAGAAAGGCTCAGGTGTCAGCATCCCAGCCTGCAGTGCAAAACTGGGGAACTTGCAAGGCAATCAGCTAGCGGAAGGAGCACTGGCCGCCGCTTGAAACTCAGCTGCGGGTCCATCGCAGCTCCGTGCTAAGTGTCCGCCCTTGTGTCCCCGCAGTTTATCACTACCAAATGAAAATACACGTCTTCAGCTACAAGAACTTGAAAGACACCGAGCCCGCCTTCTCTGTGACGCTGCACGGCACCAACAGTGACTCCCAGCCCCTGCCTCTGGAAATGTGAGTGGCCTATCGACACCCCTTGTCTTTGTTTCGTGGCTTCTAAATCTGTTGTTCCAAAGCAATTCCTTCAGGCTTCTCTCCTTCACATCAGTTCACCGTCATGAAGCTTAGGGTGTTCTATCTGGGCTTCAGTTGTACAGAGAACAGCCCAGCTTCACAGGAAGCTTTGGGGTAAAGTTAGGTGCCAGCTTCCCCACTATGAATTGGAGGGACTGGAGCATAAAGTTATCTTTGGGGTCATTGAAGAGTCTCCATCCACTGGTGTCTTTAGGGTGCAGACGAGTGACCATCTCTTGGGAATGGCTTAAAGCTAGAAAGTTGAGTTAGACCAGGGTTTCCTAACATGGTGCCCGTTGGCACCATCGTGCCTACAAGTGTTTCCCTTGGCACCCGCCAAGCTTTTCAAAAGAGTTTTCGGCTAAACGTTAGGAAGAACTTCCGGGCAGTTAGAATGGTTCTTCAGTAGAACAGGCTTCCTGGGGAGGTAGTGGGCTCTCCTTTGGGGGTTTTCCAGCAGGGGCTAGAGGGCCATTTGACAGCAATGCAGATTCTGTGAACTGAGGCAGATCGTGAGAAGGGAGGGCAGGATGGGTTGCCTCAGTGCTTAGTTCTCGTGGCCCTTTCTTACACGCCCAGGGAAATGCCGATCGCCACTTTGGGGTCAGGAAGTGATTTTTCTCCAGGCCAGTTTGGCCAGGCACCCTGGTGGGTTTTTGTCATCTTCTGGGTGTCATAGCTCATGGAAAAAACAGTTTGATTCGGGAGTTATTTGTGAACCTCCTGCATTGTGCAGGGGGTTGGACTAGATGACCCTGGAGGTACCTTCCAACTATCATTCTGTGGCTTGTTATTGGCTACCCTCATTCAAATGAAAGGGTTTTCCATTAGAAGATGAGGAAGGCTTCCTTAGTCAATGTGTGGTTCCCTTTGTTCCTCAGTATTTCCTTCATCCCAGAAGATGTGAGGAGGGAGGTATTCTGTTTGGGTCTGCCTCCTGAGGCAGCCATTTGGGGTTTGGTTCTACCTCATGTGGCAGCCATTTTGGGGTGGTACTCAACAACCTTTGGGACTCTCAAAATCCCAAAGATGCTCGCAGGCTCAAAAAGGTTGGGGGACCCCTGAGATAGACCCTACCTCCAGGGAGCAGGGGGTTGGACTAGATGACCCTGGAGGTACCTTCCAACTATCATTCTGTGGCTTGTTATTGGCTACCCTCATTCAAATGAAAGGGTTTTCCATTAGAAGATGAGGAAGGCTTCCTTAGTCAATGTGTGGTTCCCTTTGTTCCTCAGTATTTCCTTCATCCCAGAAGATGTGAGGAGGGAGGTATTCTGTTTGGGTCTGCCTCCTGAGGCAGCCATTTGGGGTTTGGTTCTACCTCATGTGGTAGCCATTTTGGGGTGGTACTCAACAACTTTGGGACTCTCAAAATCCCAAAGGTGCTCGCAGGCTCAAAAAGGTTGGGGACCCCTACCTTCAGGGGAGCCAACTGCCATTTTAAAACCTGAGATGGATGACTTAAAAATGCCACGAGACTGGGCCCACGGTGTGGTCGAATGAGGCACTCCTGTTTCCCTCCTGCACATTTTCAAGGGCCTAAACAGCTGCAAGTGAAGCTGTTTCAGCACTCGCAAAGGACCTGAGGGGAAAAGGTTGCCAGCTCTGGGCTGGAAAATACTGGGAGATTTTTGGGGGTGGAGCCTGAGGAAGGCGGGGTTTGGGGAGAGGAGGGATCTCAGTGGGATAGGATGTCATAGAGTCCACCTTCCAAACTGGCCATTTTCTCCAGGTGATCTGATCTGTTGCCTGGCGATCAGTTGTAATAACAGAAAACCTCCAGCTACCACCTGGAAATTGGCAACCATGCTGGGGGGGAGGACAAGAGTGTCTCCTCGTACCATGGTGCGGGCTCAGTCAGGATCAGGCCCTCACAGCATTTTTAAAGTAGCTCATCAGGCTTTAAAATGGTGGCAGCATTGCTGTGGCAGACATGGGGACACCGTCGCGTCTGGTTTGGCCCTCTCCATGACCCGGTAGCAGGTCCTTCCAAAACACAGCAGATATTGCATGTGGGGTCTCTGTGACGCCCTTGAGTATCAAAACCCCATGACTACTTCTGGAGTTCTGGCCCCGCTGGTGGACCTCCTGATGGCACCTGGGTTTTGGCCACTATGTGACTCAGAGTGTTGGCGTGGATGGGCCATTGGTCTGATCCAACATGGTTTCTCTAATGTTCTTAAGAGCAGAGATCCAGGAGTGCCTGTTAGCCACAAGGTATAGAGGGAACACTCTGTCTGGGGCAGTGATGCTCTGTATTCTTGGTGCTCCTGATGGAACCTGGCTTTTGGGCACTGTGTGACACAGTGTTGGACTGGATGGGCCACTGGCCTGATCCAACACGGCTTCTGTTATGTTCTCTTTTTTTAATATAAATTTTATTGAATTTTTAGAACAACAACATATAAAATTACAATAACAAGAAAGTCATAAGATACAGTCGTATTACGAACATGAATAAGAAAAAGGAATTATGCCTAATACGAAAATACAATACTATTAGTAGAAAATATTTTTAAACCAACTTATTTAACTTCTGTTATGTTCTTAAGAGCAGAGGTCCATGAGTGGCTATTAGCCACAAGGTATAGATGGAACACTCTGTCTGGGGCAAGTGAGGCTCTGTATTCTTGGTGTTTGGGGGACAACAGTTGGCAGGGTTTCTGAAGTTCTGGCCCCACTGGTGGACCTCCTGATGGCACCTGGTATTTCTGGCCACTGTGTGAGACAGAGTGTTGGATTGGATGGTCCATTGGCCTGATCCAGCATGGCTTCTCTTATGTTCTTAAGAGCAGAGGTCCATGAGTGGCTATTAGCCACAAGGTATAGATGGAACACTCTGTCTGGGGCATGTGATGCTCTGTATTCTTGGTGTTTGGGGGACAAGAATGGGAGAGTTTCTGAAGTTCTGGCCCCACTGGTGGACCTCCTGATGGCACCTGGTATTTCTGGCCACTGTGTGAGACAGAGTGTTGGATTGGATGGTCCATTGGCCTGATCCAGCATGGCTTCTCTTATGTTCTTATGTAGGGTTCTAACGTGCGTGCTTGGCTGAACAGAGAATGCCCCCCTAGGACAATGCTGGCGTTCCTTTGCCTTTGCACTTTACAGAGGAAGCTATCAACGTTTTCAGAGCAGTTTGCAATCTGGATCCAGGGACCGATGGCCTCTAGAGACAAGCGACATCAGACAAAGATGAGTAGGTTCACCCTTGGGCTGCTATGTGTCCTTAACATGACTTCTTGGGCTTCTCCTTTCAGATACGGGCAGATAGGACTGAACTTCACCAACACCTTCCTGGTGTACACCGAAGAAGACGTGGGAGACATCCTGAAGCTCAAGCTCATGTGGGCAGGGTCCACTCAGACGTGGTACGGCCTGTGGAAGGAGCTCAGGAGCTACTGGGTTCAGCCTGACAATTCCCAAAAGGAGCTTCAGATCCGGCGTATCCGTGTGAAGTCTGGAGAAACTCAGAAGAAGTAAGCACGGAGGCGATGGTGTTGGGAGACGGACCCATTGGGGTGGGGCCAGAACACGGCCTGTGTCCAGCCATGCAGTTCCTCTGCTGTAATTAGGGTTGGCAGGTCGCCCGTTCAGGTGGCAGCGTCCCGACCCACATTCCAGCCCCCCTCCCTCACTTAGTGTAGCCGCAGGAGCAAAATTGGGAGTTGGTCATGACAGCGTGCAATACTGTGACATCACTTCCAGGTGTCAGTCCCCAGAAGCAACAGCGCAATGACAGTGACGCTCTAGGAATGTCCTAATCTGACACTCTGACGGCTACAGTTTGAAAGCCAGTTTGGTGTCGTGGTTAAGTGCGCGGACTCTAATCTGGGAGAATCAAACCCGGACTCTAATCTGGGAGAACCGGGTTTGATTCCCCCTCTCCTCCACTTGCACCTGGCTGGATGACCTCAGGCAAGCCATAGTTCTGTCAGAGTTGTTCTTGAAAAAGAGCAGTTTCTGTCAGAGCTCTCTCAGCCCCACCTATCTCACAGGGTGTCTGTTGTGGGGAGGGGAAGGGAAAGGAGTTTGTAAGCCGCTCTGAGACTCCGAGTGAAGGGCAGGGTATAAATCCAATCTCCTCCTCCTCCTCCTCTTCTTCTCCCTGGCTCTCAGTATCAAATGTAATAGATCCAAAGGAGTTAGCCGTGTTAGTCTGTTGCTGCAAAATAGTAAAAAGCCCATCTGACGAAGAGAGCTGTGTTTCTCAAAAGCTTATTCTACAATAATGTTTGTTATTCTTAAAAGTGCTACTGGGCTTTTTAATATCAAATGTAAGATGATGTGGCCAAGTATCTGGGAGACCCAAAGTTCACTTCCCCACCTGGCCATGGAAGCTTATAGAATCATAGAGTTGGAAGGGACCTCCCAGGTCATCTAGTCCAACCCCCTGCATAAGGCAGGAAATTCACAAATACCTCCCCCTCCACACCAATAGTAAACGCTGTTCCAAGCTTTTTGAGTGACTTCTTGTTTTCTGTCGCCTCAGGAGGTCAGACCAGAACCAATAGGTTGAAATCAGAAGAGTTTTCGGCTAAACATTAGGAAGAACTTCCTGACAGAGTGGTTCCTCAGTGGAACAGGCTTCCTCGGGAGGTGGTGGGCTCTCCTTCTTTGGAGGTTTTGAAGCAGAGGCTAGATGGCCATTTGACAGCAGTGCTGATTTGGTGAATTTAGACGGATTGTGAGAGGGAGGGCAGGAAAGGTTGCCTCAGTGCTCAGTTCTCGTGGCCCTTTCTTACACGCCCAGAGAAATGCTGATCACCACTTTGGGGTCAGAAGCAATTTTTCTCCAGGACAGTTTGGCTGAAGATCCTGGATGGTTTTTGGCCATCTTCTGGGCATCGAGGGAGGGCCACTGGGGGTTGTGTCTGTGTGGCGCTTGTGAACTTCCTGCCTTGTGCAGGGGGTTGGACTAGATGACCCTGGAGATCCCTTCCAGCTCTATGATTCTATGACTTAAGGCCAGCCACTCTCGGCCTAACCTACCTCACAGGGTTGTTGCTGTGAGAATGAAATGGAGGCGGGGAGAACAGTGTTGTAAGCCACTTTGGGTCCCCAGAGGAAAGCAGGGTATAAATAAATAATACGCCTCGCCGAACTGGACCAAGATCTTTCTAGTTCTGCGTCCTTTTGCTAACAGATGTCTCTGGGAAGCTGGCAAGCAGAGCACGAAGGCGAATCTGGGATTTGTGGTATGCTGCCTTTGTAAATGGAGGTTCTGTTTGCCTAATGTCTGAGATAGATGTTGAATGAATGGTCTTGGCATGCTGCCGGCTTTTTTAGTTCAGTGGGTGAGCAAATGGCCCTCTTTCTCTGGCAATTAACAATTTAACCACTGCCTGTTGTTACAAGACACGCGCCTTGTAAAATGGCTACTGCACTTCCCCTCCGGAATCCTTTTTGCAGCCTCTTAGGTCCAATTTCTTTTGGCTTGCTTTCCAGACTCACTTTTTGTGCAGAGGACCCCCAGTTGACCAACATCTCTCCTGGCAAAGAGCTCTGGTTTGTGAAATGTCGAGACGGCTGGCAGGTGAAGAACCGAACCAGGCAAGTCTCGATGGTAGCCTAACCTCTGAAACATCAGCTCCGCCTGCAGTTCTCGAGCTGGGTCATGACTAAGGTTCCCATTTGCCCGCTTATAGCAGGACACCCCCAGCCAATTGCTCCTAATCAGCTGATTTTGGAACACTCTGACTGGGGCAGAGATGCTCTGTACTCTTGGTGCTTGGGGGGGGGGCAACAGTGGGAGGGCTTCTGGAGTTCTGGCCCCACTTGATGGACCTCCTGATGGCACCTGGGTTTTGGCCACTGTGTGACACAGCGTGTTGGACTGGCTGGGCCACTGGCCTGATTTCTCTTATGTTCTTAAGAGCAGAGGTCCATGAGTGGCTATTAGCCACAAGGTATAGATGGAACACTCTGTCTGGGGCAAGTGATGCTCTGTATTCTTGGTGCTTGGGGGGCAACAGTGGGAGGGCTTCTGGAGTTCTGGCCCCGCTGGTGGATCTCCTGATAGCACCTGGGTTTTATTGCCACTGTGTGACACAGAGTGTCGGACTGGATGGGCCAATAGCCCAATCCAACATGACTTCTCTTAAGTTCTTATTAGTGGTTGGAAATTGGGGCCAAAGGTGTGTGGGAGACCATTCTGGGGAGAAAAATGAAAAAGAAAAATGAGGCCTTGGGTACTTACCAGAAGTTGTGACTATAGAGTTCTTGAGAATTCCTAGAGCTGTCAGGAGGTGACATGGGGAACTCCGGCAATTGCTAGAAACTCTGTGGTGATCTTACCACGGCTGGTGCATGAAAGAGAATATGTCTCTGGACTTTAGGGCAGCGCTGCTGCTATCACAGCCAATAGTTCAGGCTGTTAAATCCCAGTGCAATTAATAGGACTAGACTGTCTGTTATCTATATGCCGGATTGCAAGTAGTTTTGCAACCCGAATAAGGAATGCTGATAAATTTAGCAGAAGTTTGCTGAAAGGTTATTTGGAACGTGCAGTTTCTGTTCACAGAAGCCAGAAAGGGTGTAAAAGGGAGCGAGTCTGAGCACAGGAGCTGAGACAACGTGCTGTAACTTGGCAAGCTGCTCTACCACAATGAAATTTAATGAATGCAATTTGGGTAATCTCGTGGCACTTTGCCTAGTAGATATTCACGTCTCTAACCTTGAAGCTTTTGACCAAAGAATGTGGTAAAGACAGGAGCTGGTGTGGAATTCTACAGCTGTGGATACATTCCTTGGCACTGTCCCTTAACAAAACCAACCCCCCCCCCCCCCCCGAGCCACAATGGCAGCATAAGTGACAGGATGGCAGACCATCAAGGAATCCCAGGGTCACTGTGCAGAGGCAGGCA
>NW_015174314.1:0-11300 GCF_001447785.1 Gekko japonicus | reverse complement strand
GCGCCCTTCCCTTAACAACGCCCCCCCCCCCCCCGTGCATTCGGGGCTTTCCTAGGGCATTTCGTTTTTTTAAAAAAGCAAGCAGATTCTCGAGTTAAGTGCTGAGACCAAGTTGCGAATTGGGAAACGTCTAGCGAAAATTTCATTTTGGCCCCAAACTCAGACTGGCTATTTTCTCTCATCATTGCCTTGCCCACCCACCCCCAGTCTACAATACAGAGACAACGCTGGCCCATGATTGCGAAAGGAATGCTGATAAAGTAATTTAGCAGACGTTTGCTGAAAGGTTATTTGGAACGTGCAGTTTCTGTTCACAGAAGCCAGAAAGGGTGTAAAAGGGAGCGAGTCTGAGCACAGGAGCTGAGACAACGTGCTGTAACTTGGCAAGCTGCTCTACCACAATGAAATTTAATGAATGCAATTTGGGTAATCTCGTGGCACTTTGCCTAGTAGATATTCACGTCTCTAACCTTGAAGCTTTTGACCAAAGAATGTGGTAAAGACAGGAGCTGGTGTGGAATTCTACAGCTGTGGATACATTCCTTGGCACTGTCCCTTAACAAAACCAACCCCCTCCCCCCCCATTCGGGGCTTTCCTAGGGCATTTCGTTTTTTTAAAAAAGCAAGCAGATTCTCGAGTTAAGTGCTTGAGACCAAGTTGCGAATTGGGAAATGCCTAGCGAAAATTTCATTTTGGCCCCGAACTCAGACTGGCTACTTTCTCTCATCATTGCCTTGCCCCCCCAGTCTACAATACAGAGACAACACTGGCCCATGATTGCAACAGGAACCAGCTCCCTGCCCTCCTCCAAACGACAGCCCTTCAGATACATAAAGAGAGCGATCATGTCCCCCTTCAAGCTCCTCTACTTAACTTATTTATTAATTATTACTTTGGTTTTCATTCTTTATTTGAACGATTTATATCCCACCTTTCAGTCCTGCTGGCCCCCCTCAATATGCCTGAGAAATAAAAACGGAGCAGTATAAGAATGCATCATAAAAATAAGTTAAAAACCAGAGCCGAAATACAAAAACAAAAGAGACATCAGCTAAAAACACAGGGTGGGGAGGGACGAATTGTTGAGGGAAAGCTAGACGCAAGAAAAAGAAAAGTTACCTGCTGGCAGAAGACATCAACAGAAGTAGACAGGCAAATATCCCCGGGGAGAGAGTTCCGCAGTCTTGGAGCCGTAACCAAAAAGCCCCTGTCTTGGGTTGCTCACCACCTAGGTGTAATGTTTCTGGCTTCCAGAACTGAGACCAGAAGAACGAGGAGTAGTTCAAGCAGTTTAAATCTAAGGGGCAACTCCAACAGGTTCACACAAGCACGCTCAAGTAGCTGAACTGGCTACTTGAACATGTGACCCTAGGGGCTTAACTTATTTATTAATTATTACTTTGGTTTTCATTCTTTATTTGAACGATTTATATCCCACCTTTCAGTCCTGCTGGCCCCCCTCAATATGCCTGAGAAATAAAAACGGAGCAGTATAAGAATGCATCATAAAAATAAGTTAAAAACCAGAGCCGAAATACAAAAACAAAAGAGACATCAGCTAAAAACACAGGGTGGGGAGGGACGAATTGTTGAGGGAAAGCTAGACGCAAGAAAAAGAAAAGTTACCTGCTGGCAGAAGACATCAACAGAAGTAGACAGGCAAATATCCCCGGGGAGAGAGTTCCGCAGTCTTGGAGCCGTAACCAAAAAGCCCCTGTCTTGGGTTGCTCACCACCTAGGTGTAATGTTTCTGGCTTCCAGAACTGAGACCAGAAGAACGAGGTGTAGTTCAAGCAGTTTAAATCTAAGGGGCAACTCCAACAGGTTCACACAAGCCCGCTCAAGTAGCTGAACTGGCTATTTGAACATGTGACCTTAGGGGAGGTCTTCAAATTAACACACTATAATAAAAAGGGAATATCTTGAAATTATAAATCCTGTCACAACCACAGGGGCAACTAAAACAGGGCTTCCGGAGATTATTGTAGTGGTCGGGTAAGTTCGTACATGCATGTTGCTGGGTTGGAAGTGTTCCATCAATGGGAGTATCTCAAGTCTGTTAAAGGGCAGCTTTCAACAAGAGCGAATCACTTCCTGCAAACTGCTTCAGATACCAAATTTGTCGTCCCCCCTCCTCCCCACAATTGCCTGGTTCTTGGGTTTTTGTTTCCCACCAGTGACTTTACAATTCTGAATAAATTTCTGTTCAGCCTCCTTACATATTTTTCCCCCCTCTTCTCCCCCTCAGATCAGCAAACAGCTCGCTCTGAAATGTCCTTCTTTGAAGACTCACCATACTGAGTGAGGATCGAACCGGCCAAAACGGCAAGAGAAGAAGGCGAGTGCCGAAGAGAGCAGCACGGCTGAACGACATGGCTGCCACCTCTCAGTCTTCTTATTTTTCTCACTCGCACTTGCAAAGCCTGACTGTTCCAAGGTGGAGCTCTCTTGCCTCCTTAAACTGTGACAATGCAAACACTGTGTCTGGGGACACCAGAACATCCTTTATTTATGGCTACCCCTTAGACTAACTTATTTAAAGCGTCCGCCTTTTACTAAACTGGCCCTCTTTTCAGGAGACCCTGACTTGCCTGCCGAAACTGACTTGTCCGGATGAGCGAGCACTCGCCATCTGGTCTTTCAGTCTCGTATCTTCGTTTGCAAAATACAGAGTGTAGAGTTGCCGTGAAATACTTTCAGGTGGGGTAGCCGTGTGGGTCTGAAGCAGGAGAACAAAGTTTGAGCCCAGCGGCACCTTTAAGACCAACAAAGTTTAATTCTGGGTCTAAGCTTTCTTGTGCACACACACTTGTGCGTGCCCACAAAAGCTTAGACCCAGAATTAAACTTTGTTGGTCTTAAAGGTGCCACCGGACTCAAACTTTGTTCTATGAATTATTTTGCTTGCCTTCCCAAGAGGCAGCTCTGCAAAGTCAGAGTAGTCACACAGAACTGAGTTCTTTGGGAATGTGACATGTGGGTTCTTTGGGAATGTGACGCGAGGCTATAGGGACAGGATTACAGCCTGCCCACCCAGCCAAAATCTGCCCGCCCGTTGAAATTTCCTTGGCAGAGTTCTCTAGCCTACATTTCTCCAGCATGCAGGGAGACATGTACGAGCAGGACTAATTCACACAAACACACCCCTGCAGTGTAAAATGGTACAGTCTTTCACATTTTACCACCATGACTATTTAGATCAGCTCTGACTGGCCTGTGTGAGTCATTGTCTATGGATCCTCAGTCATCGGCTGCAATCATATAAGGGGCAGGGCAGTGGCTCAGCAGTAGAATTATCTTCTTGGCATGCACAAGGTCCCAGGTTCAATCCCCGGCATCTCCACTTGAAAGGGCCAGGCAGTACGCGATGGGAAAGACCTGCCAGTCAGAATAGATAAGACTGAACCCCAAAGGACCAATGGTCTGATTCCAGTATAAAGCCAGCTTCAGGCGTTCATCGCTGGATATTGCAGCATTGTTGCACTCTAGCCACTGTTAGCAACTGGACCGTCTTGTCTGCACAGTTACGAAAGATTGCTGTCGCATGCAATACGGCGGCGGAGCCATAGGCCATATTTCCACATGCTTCGAGTCACAGTGGGGGTTGTGCGGGTTGTGGCTCAGTGGGTTGTGGCCGAGTTGGTTTTCATGCTGCCTTTTGTGCCAGTGCTGAGATTTGAGGCTTTACCTGGTCCAGTTTCTCAGCACAATACTACCACATGCCGGGACATTAATGTAAAACATGGGGTCGTATGTGCAGGGAGCTGGCGTCTGTCACCATTATAGCATCTGCAGTATTTTCCAGCATGCACAGTTGGGCAGGAACTGGGCAGTGGAAACCTGACTCGTAACATCAGAGCCACCGATACTCTCCCTTGTCATTACACTTTGCAGTTCCCAATCCCCTTAGATGTGTGCAGACCAGCTAAGCCTTGCCTGGAAGCCCCCTGACACCGATTCCCTCAGGGTCTCCCTTTGCAGCTCCCAGACCCACCCCACATATTGTGAAAACAAACCACATGACTGGCCCATCTCCATGGCAACTCCACAACAGTGACTGAGGCCCCAGAATTTTTGTAAACCCCCCCCCCAAGTTCCTCCATCTCGGCAGTCTTGCTCCTACGGCCTTCCCACTTGAATACCACAATTGTCAGAAGGTTTCCCGGAGCCCTTCCAGCCAAAGCTGTCTTGTTGAAAGACCACTCACGGTTTGTTGGATGAAAGGATGAGAGTTAGAGGTGTCCACCTGCCTCTTTGTTCCTGTAATCCTAGAAACGCAACCGCAGCTGTATTTCCTGGACAAAATTACATGCCATTTCATAGGTTTCGTGAGAATCCCTGGGAAGGAAATGTGAAAGAAACCCTTGCGTTTGAAAGGGTCCCGTCCAATATTTTAAAAACAGAACTATGCATCAGACAATTTTTTTTGCATTCTGTAATGGAATTTTAAGGCTTTAAACAATCATGTTATATTTAATGGGGCCAGATCCTTAAGTGTAATTCCCAGACTGGGAGCCACAAAAGAATTGTAATCCCCACCCCACCTCATTGGCCTCAAATATCCATTTGGAATGGAGGCTGCCTGCTGTATCTCTGGTTTACTACTGTGCTGCCGATTGCATGCCACCTGCTGTCAGTGGGCCATGCAGTTCTGCCGTGGCTCCACATTGGGTATGGTTGTTTAATTCAGTTACTCCCGGTAGGGGAATGCATCAATCAAAATCACCTCCCTTTGGAGTAAGCCCAGTCAGAACAGAGACTCATACAGAGATTAGACAGTGAGCTCTACTGAGAGAGGGTTGTTCTTTTGTACCCTAAAATGTGCCTTTTTTGATGTAGTGTGCCTACAGAAATTCAGAAAAAAGTACTCCCCCCCCCCCCGAAGTTAAAATAATGAGGTAAAAACTATTTTAAAAATATGCTTCAGATGTTCCCAGTCTGAGGTAAACTTAAACACACATACACCCAAAAGGTAGGGCATGCTAATGTTCTCTCCAGAGAAAAGAAGCACTTCCTTCATAAACTCTGCTGGGCAGACATCTGTCTTTTTAAAGCTTCTCCTTGGAGGGCCAACTTCTCTTCAATCCCATTCCAACCAAAGTCAAGGTTCTTTTCTGGGTAACTGAAGTTTGTCTCAGTCCTGCAGAACTGTTTGATGCCTTTTCTGTGCTGTGTGCCACCGTCCCATATATTTATAACAGGGGTATCGAAGCCTAGTATGGTTTAATATGTATATAATGGGATTTTTAAAATATTTGCACCTCTTCTATTTATTTTTCCCCAACGTGCGTTTGTATATATGTAAAGAGTCATACTTTTTTTGAATTCTAACAAATTTTTATAAACTCGATTAAGAAAGAAATAAACTGACTTGTTTTTTAAAAGGAACCTCTTGGTCGCCTGTGTGGTTTGTCTTTCCTCAGAAGGGGCCCGGGGTGATAGACGAGGGAGTTCAACCTCACAGCGACCTTGTGAGGTAGGTCAGGCGCAGAGAGTTTTACAAGGCCACCAAATTAGCTTCTTGACTGAGCAAAGATTCAAATGCACGCTTAAAATAACTACCAGTTTTAACTGTCAAAATGCAGGCAGCTCAAAGTCTTAATCTTCCAGAAAGACTAACATTGGGGTGGTCATCTGACCAGGAAAGAAAATGATTGGGCCTGTGCCTCAAGCAGAAAGTGACAGGTTTGGTTGCCATCCTCTTGGTGGGGCCTGGAAAACTCCCAGAATTGTAACTGAGGAAATGGCAGCTTTGGGGGGTGGTTCTGTGGCACTATATGCTGCTGAGGGTCCTCCTTTTCCCCAGAACTGGTCCTGCTCAGTCTCCACCCCCAAATCTCCAGGAATTTCCCAAACTGGGATTGGCAATCCTATGAAGCCCTCCGCCAGATGCTGGCAAACATCATTTTGTCCTCTTACATTGGCAGATCAAACTACTGTGAAAGGGATAGGCACAAGAACCAGTTCCAAAGGTGACAGCCCTCGCCAAAACTTCGTTCTCTCTTAGGCAGGGGTCATTTTGTAGAAAAAGAGGTGCAGGAGCTCATTAGCATAACTTATTTGCATATTCCAAATTGGGGGGGGGGAGAACGTGCAGATCTGTCCTCGCAGAGGAGGGAGAGCTTGTACCTGAATAAAACTTGGTCTTAAAGGTGCCAATGGACTGGTTTGGACCGGGGGGCCGGGGAGAGCTCTGCAACTTACCTGGCTGCTTCTTGCTCTGACTGAGGGCTGCTGGGAGCAGGGGGTGGGGCTTGTTGCATGTGCCCGTCCCCTGGGGTCTTTACTGCCGGAGCTCCGCTTCTGTGCGCTCCTGCAGGAAATGACCCCTGGTTTTAGGTAAACATTTGGCAAGCAGGACTTGTGGAATCCCACAGTGGGGCAAACACCCCCCTATGGCCATTTCCGCTCAGGAAAATGGCACAGGAGGGAAGGCCGTAGCCCCGCCTCCACCCGCACCATGCTCCAAAACCAAATCAGGCCCAGAGTGTTTGGGGATGTTAGCTCCCCAATGTTATGTGTGTCTGTGAGTCAGGTCAGGAGGTTTTTGATGGGACTTAACGTCACATCTGTCATCTAGTCCAGGGTTCCCCAACCTTTTTGAGCCTGAGGGCACTTTTGGAATTCTGAGCAAGAGAAGTGAGCGCCACCCCAAAGTGGCTCCCAGAGCCAAATCCAAAATGGCCGCCTCAGGAGATGGAGCCCAATGGAATACCTCCCTCCTCACACAACCTGGGCAGAAGGAAATCCTGAAGAGGAAATGGAAACACGCACTGGCTAAGGAAAGGCCAGGTGCTAACCAGTCCTGATCCTCCAGTGGACAACTCTTTCATTTGAAAGAGGGCAACCAATAACAAGCCCTGATTCACAACAGCTCCACCCACTTTCTGAAAAGCTCGGCAGGTACCAAGGAAAGTACTGGGGGGATGCCAGGGGAACCCCTAGTCTAGTTGATCTCAAGTAGTGGTCTTAAGACTCTCTGACATTATACTACTCCCCTGAGCCTTGGGGTTGGGGCTGGAGACCAAGTCACACGAGGGAAGGTTGAAGGAGCTGGGTATGTTTAGCCTGGAGAGGAGACGACTGAGAGGTGACATGATCAACATCTTCAAGTACTTGAAGGGCTGTCCTATAGATGATGGGGTGGAGTTGTTTTCTGTTGCCCCAGAAGGTTGGACCAGAACCATCGGGTTGAAATTAAATGAGTTTTCAGCTAAACATTAGGAAGAACTTCCTGACAGAGCGGTTCCTCAGTGGAACAGGCTTCCTCGGGAAGTGGTGGGCTCTCCTTCTGGGGAGGTTTTCAAGCAGAGGCTGGATGGCCATCTGACAGTAATACTGATTCTGTGAACTTAGGCAGCTCATGAGAGGGAGGGCAGGAAGGGTTGCCTCAGTGCTTAGTTCTCATGGCCCTTTCTTAAATGATCACCACTTTGGGGACAGGAAGCAATTTTTCTCCAGACCACTTTGGCTGGAGATCCTGGAGGTTCTTTGTCATCTTCCGGGCATGGAATACGGGTCACTGGGGGTGTGGGGGGAGGTATTCGTGAATTTCCTGCATTGTGATTTTCCTGCATTGACCCTGGAGGTCCCTTCCAACTCCATGATCCTAAGAATAGATGCCATTTTTCTTCTTTCCCTGGGGAGACTTTCTCTAAAAGATTTATTAACTTCAGTTGTTTTGAAAGCTAGGAGAATGTGGGATGCAAATGCTGGAAATAAATACCTTTTAGCAGTAGCTCGTCCAGCGTATCTAGAGCTATCATAGTCCGTCGCGCCTTGCTCATAAAGGCCTCTTCAGAGACATGGAGAAGCTTTTTTTAAAAAAAAAAAAATCCCCGAAGGGATATTTTTATTTTTGCAATAAACTATAAAACTACAAAGAAAATATTAGGGAGGGAACTACATCTAGGGATAAAGAATAGATAACCACACTATACTAAAACCCCATGAGGAGGAGATCTTATCCCTGTTAGTGTAAGTGTTAATACTATAAGTGTTAGTATCACAATATACTTGTAGAGTTCTTGTTTATCTTAGCTTCAATGTTTATGTGTTAATATGTTAGTTGTTATGAGAGTACTTTCTGATCATCTTCTTGTTCTTCGCTTCAAAAGGCTATTTTCTGAGTTCTTCTGCCTTTACTTCGGCTTTCTGTCTCTAAAGTCATATACAACTCTGGCAGCACCTGCTCCCATTTCTGCAGCAGAGTCCTCTTCCATTCCAGAGGTGGCATAGTCACTAGATTTCGTTTCTTCCTCCTTGGACTCTTCCTCCGTTCCCAACTGGCGTTGCAAAAACTCTTTAGCTTTGAAAGTGAAGTCTATCTTCTCTCTTTTATTGTTGATCTTAAAGGTGACACCCTCCGGGATCGCCCACCTGTACGATATTCCATTCGTTTGAAGGAAAGAAATTAAATCCTTATAATTTTTCCTCTTTTGTCGGATTTCAAATGGAATATCTTTTAAGGTTTTGATGATTATATTTCCCATTTTCAGCGGAGTTGCTGATGTCGCTTTTAAGATAGCATCTCTGGTCTGTCTTCTTGAGAATCTGACCACGATTTCTCCAGAAAGGCTAGAGACATGGAGAAGCTTAAAGGGTTTTTTTCTGTGGTAGTGGCTTCTGGGTTGTTCTTCCACAATCGCCCTTCTGTATTCCAGAGGCCTTAATTCCACGTTACCCTCAAACAAGAATCCCTCGCAACAAGAACATCAAAGTGACCATTAATCTCCGATGCAATTTCCAGCCAAAGGGGGCCTTTAAAACAATATCCTCAGCTGTAACTGCATTTAAGGTTAGGCTGTGTCTAAGTGACGGTTTCCTTTGCTGCTGGTTGAAGGATAGGACAGCAGTTCTTGGAAGCAGGAAAACACAACTTTGGAGGGCGGAGGAGTACAAAACCCTGCTTGTGAGAGCACACACGGCACGAGCCAAAAATCTTGTTACCTGCCGCATGCCTCTATGAGTGAAAGAAATTTAAGCTCCTGAGTTATTAGGGTTGCCAACTCTGGGTTGGGAAATCCCTGGAGATTTAGGGGTGGGGCCTGGGGAGGGTGAGGTTTGGAGAGGGGGTCGGGTTGCCAGATCCAGGCTGGGAAACTCCTGGAGATTTGGGGATGGAGCCTGAGGAGGACGGGGACCTCAGTGGGGCACAGTGCCATAGACTCCACCCTCCAAAGCATCCATTTCCACCAGGGGAACTGATCTCTGCAGTCTGGAGATGAGCTGTTAATTCTGGGGGGGTCCCCAGGTCCCACCTGGAGGCTGGCATCCCTATAAAGGGGAGGGTACAATGCCACAAAGTCCACCCTTCAAAAGTGCTGTTTTCTCCAGGGGAACCATGCAGTGTTCCCTCTAAGCTGAGTTAGTGTGAGCTAGCTCACAGTTTTTTAGCCTCCAGCTCACACATTTTTTGCCTTCACTCAGGAAGGAGGGCTCCAGAGCAAACTAATTTATGCAGCAGCCAAAGCGGTCGCTCACAACTTTAATACCAGGAGCTCACAAAGTAGAATTTTTGCTCACAAGACTCCACAGCTTAGAGGGAGCATTGGAACCCTGCTCTGTCATCGGGAGGGATCTCCAGGCCCCACCTGGAGGCTGGAAACCCCATTAATGCCAACTTTGGGTTGGGAAATCCCTGGAGATTTAGGGGTGGGGCCTGGGGAGGGTGAGGTTTGGAGAGGGGGTCGGGTTGCCAGATCCAGGCTGGGAAACTCCTGGAGATTTGGGAATGGAGCCTGAGGAGGACGGGGACCTCAGTGGGGCACAGTGCCATAGACTCCACCCTCCAAAGCATCCATTTCCACCAGGGGAACTGATCTCTGCAGTCTGGAGATGAGCTGTTAATTCTGGGGGGGTCCCCAGGTCCCACCTGGAGGCTGGCATCCCTATAAAGGGGAGGGTACAATGCCACAAAGTCCACCCTTCAAAAGTGCTGTTTTCTCCAGGGGAACCATGCAGTGTTCCCTCTAAGCTGAGTTAGTGTGAGCTAGCTCACAGTTTTTTAGCCTCCAGCTCACACATTTTTTGCCTTCACTCAGGAAGGAGGGCTCCAGAGCAAACTAATTTATGCAGCAGCCAAAGCGGTCGCTCACAACTTTAATACCAGGAGCTCACAAAGTAGAATTTTTGCTCACAAGACTCCACAGCTTAGAGGGAGCATTGGAACCCTGCTCTGTCATCGGGAGGGATCTCCAGGCCCCACCTGGAGGCTGGAAACCCCATTAATGCCAACTTTGGGTTGGGAAATCCCTGGAGATTTGGGGGTGGACCCTGAGGAGGGTGGGGTTTGGGGAGGAGAGAGACCCCAGTGGGGTATAATGCCATAGAGTCTACCTTCCGAAGCAAATATTTTTCTGCAGGGGAACTGAATTCTTTAGTATAGAGATCAGCTGTAACTAGGGCGGCCAGCTCCAGGTTGGGAAATCCCTGGAGATTTGGGTGGTGGAGTCTGAGGAGGGCGGGATTTGGGGAGGGGAAAGACTTCAGGGGGGGTACAATGCCTTTTTCTCCATTGGCCGGAGATGTTTGTTGTAGTGGTTCAGTGCGCGGACTCTAATCTGGGAGAACCGGGTTGGATTCCCCACCCCTCCACTTGCAGCTGCTGGATGACCTTGGGCAAGCCGTAGTTCTGACAAGAGCTGTTCTTGAAAGAGCAGTTTCTCTCAGAGCTCTCTCACAGAGTTTCACTACACCAAACTGGCTCTCTCAGAGCTCTCTCACATGGTGCCTGTTGTGGGGAGGGGAGGGGAAGGGAAAGGAGTTTGTAAGCCGCTCTGAGACTCTCAGTGAAGGGCAGGATATAAATGATCTCCAGCCACCACCTGGAGAAGTTGGCACTATTCCTCACGGGTATTTGAAGTTTGATGTTCCTCCGAGGTGTAAAGTGCTTTTGATGATTAATAAGCTCCGATATAGAATTATCAAAGGGAGACTACACGAACTGTACTCTCTGATGAAGATAGGAAACGCCTGAGACTACTCGGGATCTGCGTTAAGTCGTAGTTCAGTTTAAAGAGTTTAAGGATTGCCACACCCATGTGGACCTATTGTGGAGTTCTAAGCCTTGCCAAGCTCACTTCGGCACTGAGTGGATGTTCCATGACTTTTGAAAGATATTGATCCGGTTCAAGGTTTATATCTTTATGGATCCCATTGTTTAAAAAGGACCTTTCCCCCCCACTTTGGTGACTTTGTAAATACACACCCCAGTCTTGCTATTCTGGGACCTTCTGCATACCGAACAGTTGCTCCGCCACTGAGCCATGGCACCTTGAGCTCCATAAGGAAGAAAGACA
>NW_015174313.1:516172-536146 GCF_001447785.1 Gekko japonicus | reverse complement strand
CATTCCCGGTTTAGTAGTCTTTTTCTCTTCGGTCTGGATTGGACCCTTCTTAGCTTCTGACAAGATCAGACTAGCCCAGGACATCCAGTTCGGGGCTAATTCCAACCTTGATCGCCGTATAGTTTGTATTTTCTTGCAGCCAGCTTTCTTTTTGTAGAGTCAACAGAGTAAATAGTTTTAGCTTTTTCCAGCCCTGTGGAGGCATATTAATGTCTGTGCTCGAGTAGTTTCCCCCCTCCCCCCTCTTCATCAGGGAGAGTTTAATTTCCCCAGGCAATATGGTGGCTCCGTTCCAAGAGTGGACCAGAATGGCAGTAAAAGCCAGGCATTTTTTGGCACTGTGAAGCATTCAACTTCATCTGAATTCCCCCCCCCCTTCCTACATTACAATTATCCTCCAGCTTCAACAGCTTTCTGAGCGATAAGCTCCTTAAGCTTGATTTGTGTGCTTTCAGAAACTATTGTCTTTTGGCTAGGAAAAACAATGCAGTTCTCAGCACTGTGTTCTAGAATCTACCACTGCTTTCTATCTGCAAAACAGCGTGTCATCTAGTATCTAATATGCAGTGTTATAATATTACATCGTGCACTTGACCACTTCTGTGCGACGAAGAAGACTTAGGACTTGTTTTTTTAAAATTTTTAAACAAATACCTCCACATCACATGGGCAAATGACTTTTGAAACCATGGGGTGTTTTGAAAGCCAGTTTGGTGTAGTGGTTAAGAGCGCAGACTAATCTGGGAGAACCGGGTTTGATTCCCCACGCCTCCACAGGCAGCTGCTGGATGACCTTGGATCAGTCAGAAGTTGTTTCAGAGCTGTTCTCTCAGGAGCAGTTCTCGAGAGAGCTCCCTCAGCCCCACCTTCCTCAAAGAGTGTCTGTTGCGGGGCGGGGAAGGGAAAGGAGATTGTAAACCGCTCTGAGACTCCGAGTGAAGGGCGGGGTATAAGTCCAATCTCCTCCTCCTTCTTCTATGAGGTGGCATCTGCTCCTTAAGAATTCCTCAGATGAAGTAACAAAAAGCCCTTGGATGTGCATAGACTAGTAAACTAGTACAGTAAAAGTTTCATTATGCGGCACTTGAATATCCAGCATGCTCATTTAATTGGCATTGGCCAGAGGGCAAGCTCCTCTTCACTCCAGCCACCGCACTGTGTCTTCGGGTGTATCTGTGCCCACCTTCTGCTTCTCCAGCTCTTGCGGGGCTTCCGACAGCCAGCACTGCCAGCTGAAGTAATCCTTGGGTCCCTTCCTTCCCCTCCGCCTGCCTTGGGCTGTCAGGAGCCATCTCTGTCTGATGGCTCCCTGCGTGCTGGCCCGCTCGCTGGGGAAGTGTCCTGCCAAACATTACTTATTAATCTCATTTATACCCCATGTTGGAAGAGAGTTTTATGGCTACCGTGGACTGCCCAAAGACAAATAAGCGGGTTCTCGATCAAATCAAGCCTGAACTCTCTCTTGGTGACCAAACTGAGGCGATCGTGCTTGGGTCACATGATGAGAAGACAAGAGCCACTGGGAAAAGGCAATAATGCCAGGAAAAGTTGAAGGCAGCAGGAAGAGGGGAAGACCCAACGGGAGACGGATTGACTGAGTCAAGGAGGCCACGGCCCTCATTTGGCAAGACCTGAGTGAGGCTATTAGCGACAGGACGTTTTGGAAGACATCCATTCATAGGGTCGCTGTACGTTGGAAGTGCCTTGATGGTATTTAACATCATGGTATGCACCTACCCCATTTTTCTTACCACTGGAGACCCAAAGCAATTTACATGTTTTTTCCTTTCCTCTTTGTCATGGGGACTGTCGCCATGGCTTTCCCAAAGGTGTGGGGTTTCCTTTATATGAAGCAGGTCAGAGCAATAAGCTTGAGTCGTTGGTACATTTGATTGACTGGCAATCCCCATTCCCCATTAGAGCTGGATAACAGAGCTTTTACTTCACATTAGATCTTGGTCCCCCTGACCAGAGGCGGGTGGGGAATTCCTGGAGACTTGGGGGTGGAGCCTGGGGAGGACAGGGATCTCAGTGGGGTACAACACTGTAGAGTCGACCCTCCAAAGCAGCCATTTTCTCTAGGGGATATGAGCTGGAATTCCAGGAGATCCCCAGGTCCCACCTGGAGGCTGGCATCCCTAGATAGTTATGATTATGAACATGCACAGCTATTTTTGGGCAGGAACGCATAGGAACGGAGTTCCGGCTGGCTCCCAAATTGGCCACGCCCAGCAGGAACTAATTAGCATAATAGGCCACACCCAACAGCAGAAACTCATTAGGATTGGCTACATTAGGGGTGTGTGGCCTAACATGCAAAGAAGTTCCTGCTACAAAAAAAGCCCTGGGTTTTGACAATAAACAAAGTAAGCAGAATAAGAAGCAAAAGGTGGGTGTGGCTGGATGACCACACTTCTGGTAACATGGGGGTGTGGCCTAATATGCGAATGAGTTGTGCTGTCATGGTGTGGCCTAATATGCTAATGAGTTTCTGCTGTTGGGTGTGGCCTATTATGCTAATGAGTTCCTGTTGGGCTTTTTCTACAAAAAAAGCCCTGTGAACATGCAATGTGCCTGTCTGTCTTGTCATTCATTGAGGAACTAATAAATACAACACAAAGCTCAATAGTAAATAAAACTACCTTATTTGTTGGATTTATATTTTGCCATTCAGCTAAGGGGAGGAAAAGGCCTCAAGGCTCGTAATCTGTATGCAGTCTCTTCTGCCGGCACTCATAGCGGCAAACATACATCCAGTTACAAGTCAAACTGAAATTTGGAGGAAACAGTCATTTTGATTTAATAATAAGAGCCAGTCTGTCTATATTTTAAACTTCCCCATCACTGAAGAAAGGTTACTAGAGTAAACCTGGGAGGTGGGGGGAAAACACAGCCCTCCAGGTCCCACCTTTAACTCTCGTTCACAGCAGCTACGGTTGCCAACCCCAGATTGAAAAACTCCTGGAGATTTGATGGCGCCTGTGGAGGCTGGGTTTAGGGAAGGGGCAGGATGTAAAGCAGAAAGCAGCCTCCAAAGCAGCCGTTTCCTCCAGGGGGATTGATCTCCGTAGTCTGGAGATCAGCTGTAATTCTAGGAGACCGCCAGTCCTCACCTGGAGGTTGGCAACTATGACAGAAGCACAAAACTGCTTTATCTCCCTGGCAACTTAGCTAGAATGCACATCTAGAGAGAAAAGAACTTGGCCCTCTTTGGTTTTGTGACTCTCAAATTGGAGAGCTTAATTTTCATTGGCTTAGATGGCTTTCAGGGGGGACACCTTTAAGACTGATTCCTCACAGGGTTGGCGGCTCTGGGTTGGGAAATACCTGGAGATTTGGGGGGTGGAGCCTGAGTAGGGTGGGGTTTGGGGAGGGCCCCCAGCAGGGTACAATGCCATAGACTCCACCCTCCAAAGCAGCCATTTTCTCCAAGGGAACTGATCTCTATTGTCCGGAGATCAGTTTTAAGAGCAGGAGAGGTTGGCAACTCTGAATAATCAAAGATGGCTAAATAGAACCCCCCCAGTATACCAGTTTCTGGGGAAGGGCACAGAAGAGAAATATTACCTTTGTGCCCTGTCTGAAGAAGAGGAGGAGAAGGAGGAGAATTGGATTTATACCCTGCTCTTCACTCAGAGTCTCAGAGCATCTTATGATCTCCTTTCCCTTCCTCTCCCCACAACAGACACCATGTGAGTAGGTGGAGCTGAGAGACCTCTTTTGAGGACTGCTCTTGAGAGAACAGCTCTGAGAGAATTTGTGACTGACCCAAGGTCACAGCAGCAGCTGCATGCAGAGACATGGGGAATCAAACCCGGTTCACCCAGATTAGCATCTGCGCTCTTAACCACTACACCAAACTGGCTCTCTGAGGATATTGGACTGGACCTACAGAAGAAGAAGAGGAGGAGGAGGAGGAGGAGGAGGAGATCAGATTTATACCCCACCCTTCACTACCCAAAGGTGTCTCAGAGCGACTTACAAACTCCTTTCCCTTTCCCTCCCAACAACAGACACATTGTGAGGTAGGTGGGGCTGAGAGAGCTCTCTTGAGAACTGCCCTTGAGAGGACAGCTTCGAGAGAACTTATGACTGACCCAAGGTCACACTAGTAGCTGTATGTGGAGGAGTGGGGAAGCAAACCCGGTTCACCCAGATTAGAGTCTGCACTCCTAACCACTACACCAAATCGGCTCTTTGAACCGATCCTTCAGGGCTCTTCTTATGCTCTTATGTGTATGTATTTTATAATCTAAGGCAGTCAAATATCTTAGCCTGATGAATGTCAAATGCCTTGAGGTGGACGTTTACTCTCGATTACACAATTGGCTTTCTGCGAATCCAGAAATGCTGTCTATTGCATAAGGAACGTTGCCACCTTTGAAAATGACACGCTGCAAAATATATACACATGTCTTTGAAACGCTCCTGTTAATGGGAACATTTTGCAAATAGAGGGTAGCAGTTCCGCGAAGATAACTAAACGACAATGGACCATGAAAAACTCATTATAATATCCTTGTGATTAGTGGCCCGGTCCGCACACTGACTGGCTTCCCAGATGCACGTATTCTCTAAGGCAAACACTCCAGCAAATGGAGCAGAAGTGCTGGTGGGGAGAGGGGGAAAGAAATCTTGATGAATAAATAATTCAATTGTCTAAGCCAATTCTTCATATTACACAGTCCGCATATGGGTATCACTTTTCTTTATCCAACTGGACATTGTTCTACAGGATACTGCTAGCAAATGGTTCTGTGCTGTTCACAGTGAGCTGTACAACGAATCCTTAATAGCTTAGTTCTCATTGAGATGGGCAGCCAGTGTCTGGGGTTCCAGAATGTAGGTGGAGCCTCACATGATTGGCTATTCACGGTGGTGGAAAGAGCTGTCAAGTCACAGGCAATTCATGGCGACCCTGTAGGGTTTTCAAAGCAAGTGGTGAACAACACTGGACTTCCTTCGTAGTCTCCCATCCAAGAACTAACCAGTACGATACTGCTTGGCTTCTGAGATTCCCTGAAGATCAAGCCAGGCCCTGGGCCATTAAGGTCAGTGTGAGATATTCATAACACCTCCCCAATACACTTCTGGCGTTGAAAAGGGCTGTCAAGTTGCAGCTGTCTTATGGTGTCCCTGGAGGGTTTTCAAGGCAAGAGACATTCAGAGGTGGTTCGCCTGCCTCTGCGTCAGGACTCTGGTGTTCCTTGGTGGTCTCCCATCCAAATGCTAACCAGGGCTGGCCTTGCTTAGCTTCTGAAATCTGATGAGACCGGCCTGGCCCGGCCCATCCAGGTCAGAACAAACAAACAACAAACAACAGTACAGCACACAGCAAGAAGTAGCAAAGACCAACAGAAAACAACTGTGAGCTGAATTACCTGCAAAAATATATACAAAAGGAGACTTCAACACAGTGAAATGCATATGTAATCAAGAATGAATCTATGCATACAATCCATCATAGGAAAATACAGACGCCCACAGGATCCATGAAAGGAAAATATAAAGTCCAGAGTAGATATCCAACACTTTTCCTAGGTAGTATTCAGTGTTTCAGACTTCTGGTCCTTCCTACTCTGGTAGTCTGTGTTAAACTCTGTACTGAATAAAAAATTATTCTTGTTTCTAAATGGTCTCTGATGTTGTACCTGAGTTCCAAGTTTAACCTCCTGTGCCTAAGCTGATCACAAGCTACCATTAAGCGTAAAGTGTGCATCTCTGGGAGTGAATTGCTAATGTGTTAAGTTCCAGATACCAACTGAGAGTTTGAACCTCTAATCTCAGGTTGGGGGGAACTTCGGTAGAGGTTCTGGTGGCATATGGTTCTGAAAACCAGAGAGGGTATAGACTACCGCTTGGGTTGTTGTTTAATGTACTGTAAAAGTACAGGGTTCCCTCCCATTCCTGGACTGGCCTGGGTGGGTTAATCCTGTACAGTTGAAGTCTCCTGTTGTATATATTTTTGCGATAATTCAGATCACAGTTCTTTTCTGTTGGTCTTTGTGGAACAAACAAACAAGCAAACAGAAACCCTTGCACACAAAAATGTGAAAGTCAGTGTAAAGGCTAGGATGTTGACATCTCAAGATACGTGACAGATCAGGAAAAAGAGCAAATTTTAAAATGGACTTCTTTGATTCAAAAAGAGCAAATAAATATATGCCTCTTCCTAACTATTTTTGCCTTACATGTGGTGGGCTGAATGCACTGCTGATTGGGGGATTTCTGCGATAAAATCAAATGTGAGGCATTTCAGGCTAGAAATAGTTGTATCATGGAGCCCTGTGCGTGTGATGTGAGAAGGAATTTGAAGAGAACTGGAGCGATCGCGTCTACCTGTGGTACACCCCAGAAGCTCCAACCATCATGACTGCTCTGAACTAACAGCACATCTACAAAATCTCACACAGGACTCTTACATACATACACCAGCCATATCCACCATTGTGAGCCGAACAAAGTTTGAGTCCAGTGGCACCTTTAAGACTAAGTTTTATTCAAGGTATGAGCTTTTGTGTGCATGTGCACTTTTTCAAATACATTGGAATAGTAGGTAAGGTTCAAACTTCTAGACGGGCTGAACAGCAAATTAACACGTAACATGATGAAGATGTGCAGAGACAAACTAAATAAGCTAAGGTTATAAGGTCAACAGTTGCAAAGCAATACATCTGTCAGAATAGAAGATCAATGTGTAAAGGTATCTTTTCTCATTGTGGGGTGTAAACTGATACGCTCCATTGTGACTGTAATCCCCAACTATTACCACAGTCCAGGTCTCCATGGAATAAGATTGCCTAGTGTTGAATAGACAGCTCTCTGTCTCTCCCCCCCCCCCAAGTTTAATTGAAAGAGGAATATACAGCTATCAAGCAGGGCTTTACTAAACCTCATAGGGCTGCCAACCTCCAGGCGGGGCATGAGGTTCTCCCGGAATTACATGTGGTCTCCCGACTACAGAGACCAGCCCCCCTGGCAGCTTTGGATGGCACCCCATTCCCACTGAGCCTCTTCCCCTTCTCAGACTCCGCCCTCTCCAAGCACCACCCACTAATCTCCAAGAATTTCCCAAGACTGAAGTTGGTAACACTACCTGGTGTAGTGGTTAAGAGCGCGGACTCTAATCTGGGAGAAGTGGGTTTGATTCCCCACTTTTCCACATGCAGCTGGTGTGACCTTGGGTCAGTCACAAGTTCTCTCAGAGCTGTTCTCTCACGAGCAGTACTCAAGAGAGCTCTCTCAGCCCCTCCTACCTCACAGGGTGTCTGTTGTGGGGAAGGGAAGGGAAAGGGATTGTAAACCACTCTGAGACTCCTTTAGGTAGTGAAGGGCAGAGTATAAATCCAGTCTCTTCTTCTACGACATAATTGGGGGTGGGGACTTACTCTTCTCATAGGGATGCCAGCCTCCAGGTAGGACCTGGGGATACCCCAGAATTACAGCTCATCTCCAGACTACAGAGATCAGTTACCTTGGATAAACTGGATGCTTTGGAGGGTGGGCACTATGGCATTGCACCCTGGGCTGACTTCTCCATTAGGCACTGTAGGCACACTGCCTAGGGCCCATGGTACTTTTAGGGGCTCATGAAAATGTTTTACTTTCTTTTTAAATCAGAAGGGGAAAAAATTAACTTTTAGAGTCAAAGAAAAAGTTTTAATTTTTTTTCTCACATCAGAAAGAATGAAATTTTAGGGCCCACGAAAGTCTATTGAATTTTGCCTAAAAGAGAAAATAAAATAAAATGTTGACGTACTTAAAAGTACATCAAAAATAATTTTAATATTGATAGTATTATGGTGGGAGGGGCCCACATGGCAAAAGTGCCGAGAACCCATGAAAGTCATAATGTGGCCCTAATTGTACCCCACTAATGTCCCTGTCCTCCTCCCCAAATCTCCAGGAGTTTCCCAGCCTTGATGTGGCCAGGGCCGGCTCGCCTGCTAGGCAAACTAGGCGCTCGCCTAGGGCGCGCCGGCCCTCAGGGGCGCCAAACTGTGCCCCGCCCCTGCCCCCGCCCCCCACGCACCAAAGAGCCGCTGCTGCGCGCCCCTCTGCAGCGGAGCCAGACTACAGCCCTACTTCCCCATCTCCTGCCAGTGGCGAGGGGGGACCTGGCAAACCTAAGACACCATGGTTAAAATATCCCCCAAATCTGTGTGTAGATTATTGCAAAAAGTACTTCCATATTTGGGGGTATACATTTTAGTGTTCATACACTTAACTTTTTTTGCAGGGATAATATGGCACACACAAGCTACTTCAACTGAAAATCTGAGACATCAATTTTGTCCAGTATTCCTGCAGGGAGTCAAAGACCCCCCCCCCCATAACTGTCCTCATTTCCTTATTCATATACTTTTCAATATGGGATGGCATATGTACCATTTCAGTGGTGTAATGCAGCAACCACTTTTTCAAGTAAGCAACCTGCATTATATGCAATACGGTAAGGTGGAAACTTCCTAGGACCACCAATCAGCCAGATATGATAGAAGAGCAGTCATAAGAAACCTGCTTTCCCTGCAACATTTTTAGAAACCCCCAAGAAAAGCCTTGAAAAGTAGTAGCCGTTTTACAAGGTTGTGTTGAAGATATTTACAAGCCTCTACATTAAGTGGTTAAGACGCTGAACTGCAGGCTGTGGAAGGTCGGTAGTTCAGCAGTTCGAGACCCGGGTGCCGCATGACGGAGTGAGATCCCGTCTCTAGTTCCAGCTCCTGCCAACCTAGCAGTTCGAAAGCAAGAGATTGCAAGTAGATAAATAGGTACCACTTCAGTGGGAAGGTAACAGCGTTCCGTGCACCGTGGTGTTTAGTCATGCCGGCCACATGACCACGGAAACGTCTTCGGACAGCGCTGGCTCTTCGGCTTTGAAACGGAGATGAGCACCGCAACCCTAGAGTCGGATTCGACTGGCTTTCGAGCAAGGGAACCTTTACCTTTACCTTAAAGATACCGATAAACACCTTTGGGGGTTTATCTTTTGTTGCAGAACAAGATGCGCAGCCCCAATTTGTTCTCACATGATAGGAAGAAGATCTTTCCCTTTGCAAAGCACTCTTGTGTTTTGTCCAGCACAGTGAACGAATGAAATGAAACAAATACGCGCTCCAGCCTAGACGCTTCTGACCTGGATACTATTCATGGTGCTGAAAGATTGCACATTCTCATGAACAGTCAGGCAATAAATCACGTGAATCGACAAGAATGCACTGATTGTTGTTATATTTGGCCTGTATTTCATTCATGTCAGAACCTTCAGCATGCTTAATGATACACTGCTTTCAAACCCCTTCACCTTGGTACTCTCTTTACTCAGCAGTTTATCCCAGCCAATGACAGTACGAGTGATGGGAATCCTTCTCCGCAGTGTTTTCCATAGATCGACTGACAATTCCTGGAGGTTTCCCTCTAAACCCATTTGAAATTCATTGTCTTCGGCCTCAATTAATTGGGTAAATGCCATGGCAAATTGGACACGGTTAATTAAGGACACGGACCTCTGCACTGTTTTGTCTACTGCCAGATGCCAGTTAGCTTTCCTGAAATAGTGTATCTGCAGCCGATAGTTCCCCGTGACCTCTGTCGTTGGCGGAGTGAAGGCAAATGTCCACTCTGATGTCCAGAGGCCATTAAATTCTGAAGTCCGAAACTGATGGCCTTCTAGGCACACCACAAAGTAAGGGTTGCTCTTGAGGTCTTTTCGGAAAACACAGCAAGTCCCTGAAGAGAAGTAATTCTTCATGTACGTGTTTAAAGCAGCATTAAGGGTTGATCTCCATAACTCTGCGTCATCTCCTATGGTGCCTTGTAGCAAAAATTTATCCGTCCTTCCAGTCAGGTGATCATATCTGAACGAAAACGTGCTCTGTGGATCAAAGAAGCGGTTTCCTTTGAGATCATTGTAGTGAGTCACCAGAGAATTTCCACTTAGTAATTTCACCGCTTTGAAGTTCTTCCTGTTGTGATTGGCGCACTCGTGAGCGGCTTCAGTCCTCATCAACTGATCATCCATAACCAGAATGCGGAGATCTTCAAAGATGTCATTGAATTCATTCGGAGGGGCCTGGTGTAGAAATCCGCAGATCATTTTTGTTTTCTCTTCCTCAGGGGATTCACCCTCTTTGGACATGATGGCTTGTTTTTGAAGTGATGAAGCTGAAAATAATTTTTTTTTAAAAACCCAACATACTAAACACCAGCTTTTGGACACTTTTCAAGGGAATTAAGGTGTTTTCCAGAGTTTGTTCAATGGGGCTTACTCTAGCTCATTGGGCCTAGGATCACAATCTTGGTGTGTGTTTTTTAAAAAAATAAACCCCTTGAAAGATCGCCGATACCACTTCCAAAACAGTACAAAAAATTGTTTTTATCATCTTCTCTTCCAAAGCTTTAGCATCTATCTTAATTTAGGATATTTAGACTATAATAGCACTTGTGGAAATCAGCACGGCATGTGCTTTGTATGGGGTCCATGAACCACAAAACACTCTGTTACTGTCCACATTGACAACAGAATCACCAGTAAGTTTTTCACTTGGGGCCGTTTCCCGCATTTCCTCCATAAATAGCAAAGTACTAGTGTGTACTGCCAGTCTACAGACAGAATCATAGAATGTTAGAGTTGGAAGGGACCTTGCAGGACATCTAGTCCAACCCCCTGCACTCTGCAGGAGCATAGCCGAAAGATAGCCCTACAACATACCCGAAAGATGGTCATCCAGCCTCCGCTTGAAAACGTACAGCGAAGGAGCATCCACCACCTCCCGAGGCAGTCTGTTCCACTGCTCAACCACTCTGACAGTTAGGAAGTTTCTCCTGATATTTAGCCGGTATCGATAACCAGGCAAGTCTTGATCAGATTAATTCTATCAATACCAGGAGAAATTTCACATCTCTAACCAAATAATGGAGCTGCGGTGGCTCAAGTGGTTAAGACGCTGAACTGCAGGCTGTCGAAGGTCAGTAGTTCAGCAGTTCGAGACCTGAGTTGCCGCATGACGGAGTGAGCTCCCGTCTCTAGTTCCAGCTCCTGACAAGCTAGCAGTTCGAAAGCAAGAAATTGCAAGTAGATAAATAGGTACCACTTCGGTGGGAAGGAAACAGCGTTCCGTGCACCTTGGTGTTTAGTCATGCCGGCCACATGATCACGGAAAACGTCTTCAGACAGCGCTGGCTCTTCGGCTTTGAAACGGAGATGAGCACCGCAACCCTAGAGTCGGACTCGACTGGCTTTCGAGCAAGGGAACCTTTACCTTTTTAACCAAATAATATGATACAGTTTTGAAGCATATTTGAAGGACCCACCCCATTATTATGGTTATCTTTGGAGGCCCTGCTTTTCAGATTAGGTGGGTGGCAACCAATGCTCCCTCTAAGCTGTGGAGCCCTGTGAGCAAAAATTCTACTCTGTGAGCTACTGGCATGAAAGTTGTGAGCGGTCGATTTGGCTACTGCATAAATTAGTTTGCTCTGGAGCCATCCTCCCTGAGATAAGACAAAAATCTGTCAGCTGGAGGCTAAAAAACTGAGCTAGCTCACACTAACTTAGCTTAGAGGGAACAGTGGTGGCAACCCAGGAGAGAGCCAGGCACTGGAATTGTCTCCCCAGGGAGACTTATCTGTTCCCTTCTGTTGCCATTTTCTTCCAGCGGGTGAAGACTTACTAGTTTCATTTGGCTTTCCTGCAGTGATTTCCCCCCCCCCCTCACCATGTTATCATTCTGATTTTCATTGTTTTTTTAATGATGTTTTATCGTTAATTTATTTCTGTTTCAATTTGTGAGCTGCCTTGCTGGCCCTTGTGAGGGCAGAAAGGTTTATTCCCTTTTTTGTAAATAAATAAAAAACAAATTATTTCTGTAGAAAGTCATTGGGACAGGTCCTTCTCTTCTCTTGGCCATACTGAAGAACATTTATCTAAGGCTGAGAAAGAGAAATAAGATCTGTCACCCAGTTCCCAGAGGTCTATGTAGCTGCAGAATATATAAAGCCGTCCTCGCTGGTGTTGACGACAGCCTCTTTTTAATGCAAGGAAAGTAGGGCAGCACTTTCCTGCCATGCTGTTTGTCAATTGCAATCCCATTCTAGCAGCTTAGCAGTTCAGGGGCATATGTTGCTTCAATGTTGCTGTCTCTTTGGGGGCGTTAGCGCCTTTAACATGCCGCATAAACGGGCCATTTCCAATTCTACCCCCAGCTTACCCGTGTCCAGTTATGTATATTTCAGCAGCGGCACCATAGATCTGCCCGGTTATGTTAGAGCTCAGGAAACAGCTGCATGTACCTATGGCGCTGAGTCAGCATGTGTGCTGGCACCCACTTTGTGGCAACAGTGAAATACCCTTTGTTGGCTCACTGTTGACTTTAAGGGTGAGCTGCTACAGTGGCGATGGGTTACCGCCATTGATACATTGCCTGGCACACTAAGCTGCTACCTAGTAACATGTCATTTGGGGATTAAATCTCCACCGTGTTGGAGTGCCATGTCACATAGACACTACGACCAATGCTCCCTCTAAGCTGTGGAGTCCTATGAGCAAAAATTCTACTTTGTGAGCTGCTGGCATTAAAGTTGTGAGCAAGCAATTTGGCTACTGCATAAATTAGTTTGCTCTGGAGCCCTCCTTCCTGAGCTAAGGCAAAATGTGTGAGTTGGAGGCTAAGAAACTGTGGGCTAGCTAGAGGGAACACTGGCTACGACCAAGTTAATTGGGAATTACAGCGGCACTCCATTAGCTCAACCTTGGTTGTCCAGATCGCCTGATTACTTAAGCTGAATGTGGCTCCCTTGGAGTCAGTGTTTGTTATCTTCTATAAAAACACTCCCACTTATCTTCTGATTAACCAGTCTCTCTGATTTTCCATCCGTGGGCCCATAGCTACAGTGGGGCGTCTTGGGGCTGCCCCCCCCCCGACTTACCGCCAGGCTTCCCAAGTACTTACCGTGATTCAGCGGGGGACACAGACGTCCTCGCAGGATCATTCCTGCGGGGACTACAGACGCGCCGCACCATGCCGTCGCCAGGAAGTGACGCTGGGCGACGCTCTGGCAATGGGGCTGGAAACTCGATGGTACCATCGAGTTTTCAGTCCCACTGCCAGAGCGTCGCCCAGCGTCACTTCCCGGCCACGGCATGGTGTTACAGGGAGGAATGGTCCGGCCGGGGAGCATGTTTCCCCTGCCAGATCACGGTAAGTACTTGGGAACCCTACTTACCGCCCAGGCCTCCCAACTTCCTATCCCGCTGGTTTATTTTATTTTTTATATGCCCTGCCGGCACCCTTACCTCTCTCTCTCTCTCTTTGCTTCCCTCCCCCTTTTTACTCTCTCGTCACTCCTGGCACAGCCTGGGGGGTTGTGGGGGTGCCCTCCCAACTTATTTAAGCCCCCCCCCCAAAGTCAAAAAGCCTGGCTACGGCCCTGCCCACCCAAGACATTTGAATAATGATGCATTTCGAAGTAGATTGCGGTGGACCACATATTAGACTTGGCAGTTGCCGTGATATGATAGTTTAGATCTTGATACGATAGTTTTAGATCCTGACAGAAAATTGTACAGGGCATTGACTAGCCATGTTTTCACCAACCCTAAAAAAGTCTAAACACAGCTGGGAATGATGGATCTGGAACAAAATGCTTGATCACAAATCAAAATTAAAATGCTAGAGGTCATATGAGAGATGTGGGGAACTGAATGCCACTATCGGCTTTCTTTTCCCTAGAACTCCCGATTTACCAAACAGGAATACATACTCATCATCAATTAACACAGATTAGTTATGCCTTAACTGTTAAGAGATCCTGAATATGCACTCTCATTTTAAGAACAGAAGATCTGCCATGTTGAATCAAACAAACATCCACCCAATACAGCAACCAACAGTTCATCAGAAAGTGGTTCACCAGTCTCCTGTAGCCCCGTATAGAGGCAACCAGACCTTGTGCTAGAGGTTAGCAAAGCTTTTATGGTTTATTAGCAGGTGGACAAAAATTTTCCTTGGAACTGAATTCAAATCCCTATTCAGCCATGGACCTCATGTCGCCTTGTGAGAAGTAATGCGATAAGGGTAACAAAAAATTTGCCTAATCAAGTAATTATTGTTATTGTTAGAAACTTCTGAATCCCTTCTACAAAAAAAATTATTGGGCCTGATGGATGTCACGTTCTTTCATTTGTGCAGGCAAGATTAGCAACACTTGTTACTGTACTGATGTAATTAAAATCCTGGTGTTGCAAAATACATGAAAGGGACAATTACTATTGTAAAGGGATTAAAGAAGAGGGGGGAAAACATTCAGAGCTTTTTAGTTTAGGGGAAAGTCATCTAAAGAAGGGACAAGATGGGTTTATAACATTATGCATGGTTTAGAAAAAAGGGATAGAAACTGGTCTCCATCAGTAATAATCACGGTTGCCAACCTCCAGGTGAAGTCTGGAGATCTCCTAGAATTACAACTAATCTCCAGAGGACAGAGATCAGTTCCACTGCTTTGGAGGGTGGACTCTATGACATTATTGAAGGAATAGCCAAAGTTGATTAATTTGAAAGCAGCCGTGACACAGCAGTAGTAGAGAAGTTCAAGCATTCTCAGTTACAGGATCTCAGGGGCAGGTACTGGTAAAGACCTTACAGTGCCGGAGACTAGGGTTGCCAGGTTTGGGTTGGAAAATCCCTGGAGACTTTTGGGGGGGGGATGGATCCGGAAGACGGCAGGGTTTGGGGAGGGGAGGGGCCTCAGCATGGTGCAATGCCATAGAGTCCACCCTTCAAAGCAGCCATTTTCTCCAGATGAACTGATCTGTCAGCCGGAGATCAGTTGTAAAAGTGGGAGATCTCCAGGCCCCACCTGGAGGCTGGCAACCCTCCTGGAGACCCTAGTGATGACAGCAATAAGAGTCAACAATACTGGGACAGGTAAACTAGTGAGCATGTAAGTAGCATTCAGTCCTTGCCCTGGCATCGCCAATTAAAAAGGATCTCAGGTCTTACATTCTGGGAAAAGTCCTTACTTGGCCAGAGATCCTGGAGACCTGATTCATTACTCAGATGTGCCAACGTTCTGCTAAGGTCTGTATTGTCTACTCAGGCTGACAGCAGTTCTCCAGGGGTCTCAGACTGAGGTCTTTCACTTCCCCTGCTACTTGATCGTTTCAACTAGGAGAAGAAGCCAGAGAACATAAGAGACGCCAATGTTGCATCAGGCCAATGGCCCATCCAGTCCAACACTCGGTAACACAGTGTCCAAAAATACCAGGTGCCATCAGGGGTCCACCAGTGGGGCCAGGACACTAGAAGCCCTCTCAATGTTGTCCCCCCCCCCACTGAACCCGGGACCTTCTGCATACCACAATGATGCTCTACTACTGAGACATTAACCCCAGTGATTGCTTATGCTGAACACACACACACACACACACACACACATGCATGAATTTGCCTTGTACTGAATCATACCCTTGGTCCATCAAGGTCAGTATTGTCTACTCAGACTGGCAGCCGCTCTCCAGAGTCTTGGGTTGAGGCCTTTTACATCGCCTACTGCCTGGTCCTTTTAACTGGAGATGCCGGGGATTGAACCAGGGACCTTCTGCATGCAAAGTAGGGGCTCTTCCACTGAGCCACAGGTAGAGTTGCCATCCTCCAGGTGGGGCCTGGAGATCCCCCGCTATTACTACTGATCCCCAGACAACAAGAGATCAGTTTCCCTGGAGGAAATGGCTGCTTTGAAAGGTAGACTCAATGGCATTATGCCCTCCTGAGGTTCTTCTCCTCCCCAAACCTTGCCCTCCTGAGGCCTCCAAAATCTCCTGGTGTTTCCCAGCCCAGAGCTGGCAACCATCGCCACAGGAGGCTTCAGGTGCCTTACGCCTTGATGTGTATTATGTGTTCTGAAAGCTGCCTTAGGCTACTTTTTAAAGCAGGATATATTCATTTTAAATTACTGAAATAAATAATGCTGAATCCAGTGTGAATTCTAGATTTTTTAAAAAACCCAGCTTCTGTGAAGAAAAAACATTACTGTGTGCATGAAGGGCTTTTAAATTAGAACAGAGGACGGTTTTAACTTCGGCCATGCCACTCCCCCCCCCCCGAGAAGAAAAAAGTTTCGGCACCTTGCAGTTGCCAGCTCCAGGTCGGGAAATTCCTGGAGATTTGGGGGGGGGTGGAGCCTGAAAAGGGTGGGGTTTTGGGAGGGATTTCAGGAGGGTATAATGCCAGAGAGTCCACTTTCCAAAGTGGCTATTTTCTCCAAGAGCCCAATCCTAATTAAAAATATATATAATTTTACTACCTTACAATACATAATAAATGAATGTTGCTACATTCCATCACAACTAACAACTTTACCCTAAACAAAAACTGAACAACTTCTAGCTACAAAATATAGGGTAAATCAGTCTACTAAAACTTATACATTTACAATAGGTCTATATATTTTTTTTTCTTGTCTTTTACACCCATATCGACTGCTAAATTGGGTCATTTGTCTAACACTTTTGACTCACATCGTATATTTAAAAAAAAAAAAAAAACATACAAAGAATTGTGATCTGACCGTCGGGGGAAGAGCCCAGCCTTAACCGTTCTCGCTCCTTTTCACCCCTCCCCTAAGTGGTCTCCAAGGCAACCCCACCAGCCCGCCCCGGCCAGGTCCCGCTTTCCGCGGCCTCGTCTTAAGTAGGGTTGCCAACCTCCAGGTGGTAGCTGGAGATCCCTGCCACTTGGAGATCAGTCGCAATAGCGGGATATCTCCAGCTATCACTAGGAGGCCAGGGACCACCCTCAAGACTGGAGGTCGAGGAAAGAGCGGGAGCTGGCGGAGGGGGTCTCTTGGGGTTGCCTTAGAGACCTGGGAGGAGGGGCGCGAAAAGGAATGGGAACGATTAGGATTGGGGCGGGCGAATGCAGAGCGACGGGTGCGCGCGGGTGTGTGTGTGTGTGTGTGTGTGGCAAGGCCGAGAGGGAACGACGGCCCGCCGCGAGGCGTTTGTGACGTCACGGAGCCCCTCCGCGTGCTGGGCGCGCGCGGCGTCGGGGCGCCTTTTGCCGTTGGCTGCGAGGGCGGCTGCGCCAGAGGGGAAGGGGAGGGGAGGGGAGGGGAGGGGGCGGCCGTGCGGGAGAAGGCGGGCATGTCGCGCTGGGAGCTGCTGAGACCACCGCAGTGAGGAACGGGCGCCAGAGGCCATGCTGAGGAGGAAGCGGCGACGACGACGACGGCGGCGCCATGGATAATACTAAATATCCTTCTTCCAAGAGTTCCCCTCTCTATCCAGCCTTCCTTCGGGGAGCGTCCCCCGTCTGCTTTGGCAGAGTGGGGTAGTAGTTAAGAGAAAGGTTCCCTTGCTCGAAAGCCAGTCGAGTCCGACTCCAGGGTTACGGTGCTCATCTCCGTTTCCAAGCCGAAGAGCCAGCGCTGTCCGAAGACGTTTCCGTGGTCATGTGGCCGGCATGACCAGTGGTTAGGGGCGCCCATTTGGGGACTGCGGAGGTCCAGGTTTCAGTCCCCCATTCGGCCATGATGCTCTTTGCTACCCCTCCTTCCTGTGCCCCTGGTCGACCTTGTCAGGTTGTTGTCAGGCTGGAAATTTTCTGTACTGGGTGGGATTAAAAGTTGGTGGGGTTTTTTTGCTTGTGTGTGTACACACACACAAGGTTTGCTGTCTTTTGGTCGGGGAAATAATCGTGCTATAGAATCGTGCATCAGCAATTTTTGGAGTTGGTTAGAAAGATATGAATCCTCCAAAATAAACTTGCATAAAAATGTAATCTGTAAATTGTGTTATGCAGCAGCCCCCACTCATTAAAAACAGATGAAAATGTGAGGGGTTGTATTGTCTCCCCTCAATAAAAGGATCCTTTGCACACAAGAGCGGTCATTCCTGATGGGTAATACACCTGTCACCTTTGATTTCTGGATGAATGTATAAGGTGCCTGGTGGTCTTCCAGAGGTCAGGTGTAAGTGTAAAATACAAGTTTACCTGTAGCCTGAACAGTCTTCCAAACAGACAGTCGATCAACTAGCATTGGCTAGTTTTTGCTTCATTCAAATACCGTTTTCATTGTTGTGTTTTAACAAGGCAGGATTAAGTGTGAAAGATTTTGAACAACTGAGATCTGAATCTTGTGCATTGGAACTGCATCAGCTCTTTCTTGTTCTACCTTTAATAGTTATTTTCTATGCTCTTTTATTATACTATTTATTTTTACTGTATGCTGTCATGGATGCTCCCCGAGTAGAATGGTGAGGTCCACAATACACAAATAAATATATACGTGAACACAGCTGTGTGTGTATGTTATGCAAGTAAATGAGAAAAAAAAAACCCTTGCATATTATTAAGGAGAGTCCCAAATCCAGGAGTTAAACAGTATAGGAAACTCTGCACGCATTTTTGTAACAAAAGGCTTATCTAGAAATGTATCACTTCTAATATGAAAAGTTTCTATTTCAAGAAATGTCACATCAAATGCTGAAAGAGCACTGCTATTTTAATAAATGATCACATAAGGAAAAGACAAATGACCTTCGTACTTTAGCCATTCCTTATAGGTCTGCTATTCAGCAAACATCTTTGGAACCGGATCCCTGACTGAGGTTCAGTGAGTTCTTTCGATTTAAGTCAGTTTTGGCCTTCTTACTGGGTGGGTTGCTCCATCCCTCCTCTAGTTCAGTACGGCAGGCCAGTCAGTACTGGCCATAGGATGACATGAAACAATTATTTTGTTCATGTGATTGTCCCATACTTGAAACAATTCCCTGTGTTAGACAGACAGCCTCTGCTTGTTGAAAAATTCCTTAACTTCCTCTTTTCTACATGGTTCTTAGACATAATCACTCCTGAATTTATGGGTGGCAAGATCAATATAGACCAGACTTTGCAACTGCTCACTAAGTTTAACGTCTCCTACGACTACGTTCACGTGAAAAAATTGTTTAAGGTGAGAAATGCTTTTCATTTTGAGAACGAAGTCATATTTGTGATTAGTGCTTCATACCTTTTAAAGTAAATTTATCACATGCTGAATTTGAAATTCTCAGTTGTTCCTGAACAGAGATTTCTTTCTCATAGGCAAATTTCCCCATTACTGCTCAATTATAAGTACTTACTCTGCCGTGAGCCGCATGCCCTTGATTTATTTTCTCCCTTTGGTAGTGTTTCCTCTTTATGAAACAATTTGTGATCGCTAGATTCAGGTCTGGAAGTGCCTAAGAGACGATTAAGGTTTTGGGGGTACAAGCGTTGGAGAGTCAAAACTCCCTTTCTCAGACAACTTTGACTCTTGGAAGCTTCTACCCCAAAGTCTTTAAGGGACTACTAGGCTTGAATCTGGCTGTTCTATTGCAGACCAGCATGGCTGCCCCCCCGAAACAATTTATGATCGTTTAGTGTTCCCTCTAAGCTGAGTTAGTGTGAGCTAGCTCACAGTTTTTTAGCCTCCGGCTCACCCATTTTTGCCTTAGCTCAGGAAGGAGGGCTCCAGAGCAAACTAATTTATGCAGTAGCCAAATCGCTCGCTCATAACTGTAATGCCAGTAGCTCACAAAGTAGAATTTTTGCTCACAAGACTCCACAGCTTAGAGGGAGCATTGATGACAGTTAATATTCCTTTAAGTTGGAGCCCTGGTTGTTCCCACACATGGCGGGAGGAAAGAAAGCTGAAAGGAGGGTGGCATGACTTGGCACCTGTCACTCTTGAAGACAGATGAGTTATGGGATGCCTCTTTCCCATGTTGGCAGAGTTCAGAAATCATCCAGTCCATGGTTTGGAGTTTGCGTTCACTGAATTTACTGCAACTGGATTTTGCAGAAAGTCAATAACTGACTACGGGCCATTAATGCCACAGAGGGGCCTTCAGAGCACAAGCACTAACACATACTAACCCACAGCAGAGAGAGAAACAACAAGAGGTAGGCTGAAAGGCAAGAGAAAAACATTCAATAGACCCACTGGAGAGCGGTT
>NW_015174313.1:477762-516136 GCF_001447785.1 Gekko japonicus | reverse complement strand
CACTCTTTCAGCATTATTTAAAGTAACTAGACTCTTAGCAGGCTGTTGCTTCTCCAACATTCCAGTCATAGCATCAGTAAGCCACAGTATTGGTATGAAGGAGGGGAGGAGCTCCCCCTGGAAGGACTTTTGCTCCCAGGTGTGATTCCGGTTACAGGAACAAGACGGAGCTGGGTTCCAAGCTGCAGTTTTGAGTTCTCTGTTTTCCCAACTGGCTTATGTTCTCCCTTCCTAGCATTATTCTGCTGTGTAAGTTTCTCTTCACAGTCATGGGGGTTGCAATGTAGGGGCCATAGCTCAGTGGTAGAGCATCTGCTTGGCATGGAGAAAGTCCCAGGTTCAATCCTTGGCATTTCCAGTTAAAAGGATCTGGCAGCAGGTGATATGAAAGACCTCAGCCTGAGACCCTGGAGAGCTGCCGCCAGTCTGAGTAGGCAATACTGACCTTGATGGACTGATGGTTCGATTCATTGTAAGGCAGCTTCTTGCTTTTGTGTGAACTAATCATTTTCAAGTGAAAGTTTAATTTCTTAGGAAAGCTCAAGGATCCTGCTGTTCTCCCCTCTGTTTCTAAATTAAGACTGCTATATACATTTTTGGACTGGAGGGAGAGTACCTGGTGTTTTATTGTACTGGTTTTAAATTGAAGAACAAAGTTTGAGTCCGGTGGCACCTCTAAGACCAAGAAAGTTTTATTCACAGTGTAAGCTTTTGTGTGCAAAGCACACATCTTCAGACTGCTACCCACCTGGTTTTAAGTAGTAGGTCACTGGTACCTAGAAATTTCATTGAGCCCATTTAGTAATTCCAGCAATTTCTTTATGAGGCTTTTATTATGATATCAGCCAAGGTTAACTCCACATTTACTGATGTAGTAGTTTTTAAAGGCTTGAAGAAAGTTATGAGAATCTGTCATTAAAATACAACTCCATAAAGGCTGGAAAATGAGTCCAGCACCTAAATTTTGGGTCTTGTTCCTGGGGCCAAAGAAAGCCTGTCAAGATGTATTATAACGTTGTATCCACGACTTGTAAGCTGCACTGAGACACGAGGAAAAGTGGGATACGAGTAGTTTGATAAATAAATAAAACCGAGTTCATGCTAATTGGGTATTCTCTCCTTTTTCTTTAGACAAATGACAAACAGAAGTCTGGAGTTATTACCATAGAAGATTTCAGGGCCATTTATCGCGCTTTCATGCACAGACCTGAATTTCACGAACTCTTTTGCAGCTACTCGCCTAACAAAAAGATCCTAACAGCAGGCAAACTAGCTGAATTTCTAAGAAGGGAACAGTTTGAAGTTGGAGGTGAAGGAAGAGCTGTTGCACTGATTAACACTTACGAACCCATAGTGGAAGGTACACTAAAAGTTTAATGTCATGATTAAATTAATTTGATACTGCAATTTCCTGATCAATAACGATCTTGACCACTTGAATAGTAAGTGAATATGTAAATGAGGGGTTCCCGACGTGGTATCTGTGGGTGCCGTGGTGCCTGCCCACACCTGTCCTGACGCCCACCAAGTTTTTATTTAAGGTGGGTGGGGTCATGCAGGGCTTTTGCCCAGTAAGGCTTCTGTTTGGCCATTTGAGATTTGATTGGCTGTTGCAGGTATTTTGAAAAACGTTGCTTTGGCAGCAGCTGCCAGCACAGCACAAGGGTCTTCACTGTGTGACCAAAGGTAATCCACTGCAGTCCTGTGGTGGCTGGCCCCGCCTCCTCCCGAGGCAGCCCTTTTGTGGCTTGCACCCACCACACTCCGACTGAATTCCAAAGGTGCCCACAGACTCAAGAAGGTTGGGGACCCCTGATGTAAGCATTTTATGTATTAAAACATGTATAAAATGTAAAAAAGTTAAAACGTGTTTAAAATACGTTAAATCAGTAAATATGGATATTTTCATTTGATGTATCTTTAGGAGAAAACTTTGTGTAACCCCCTTCCCCAGCTCCAAATGGAATGAAATGTCTAGTGACACAGAGCGAGGAAGAAATATGCCTTGCATTCAGCATCTGGGAGTATAATGTGTATCTGGTGGTCGTGTGTCACATTGGCACATGTAATAGAAGACCAGCGCTGCTGCTGATACTCTTTCTTTCAGCAGCTGCAGCCTCTTAGGGGAAAGTGGGGAGCAGCTGTCGTATTTATTTGGTGCAGGCATCCTTCTTCCCTCCTGTCTTGTTCATCCTGATCACATCATGTGCGGGAGAAGCGTGGCCTGCCAAGAGCAGAGGGTGTTGCCCTGTCCTCCTGGATCATGTCTGTTATCCATAAAGGCAGCCTGGAATCCTAACCTGTACATGGCATATGAATTCTTCAAATTGTGTTAAATCGTCAAGTTTGTTTGTTTGCTTTGAAATGTCAATAGAAAACATGACCTACTAAAGGTTTTTTCCTTTTTTCTTTAAAGAGCAACGTTTCTTTCCTTAGCTATAATTGCAGCCCGTGTAGGAGAAAGACAACACGGTGATTTCTGTGTTGGCTCTCTCTCACAAAAATGCATGGATCATCTCTTAACGTGTCTTTATTGTTGCTTTTACCTTTCTTAGTTTTTGTCACTTTAGGAATTTCTAAGTTGAAAAGTGAAGTATTTATTCAATAAATGAGTTACAGTCAGCCGAGGCTGCAGTTTTATGCATACTGTATTTGGGAGTAAGTTACATTGAACACGGTTATATCTGAGTCCAGTAGCACCCGGAAGACCAACAGTTTCTGGGCCTAAACTTTTGAACACAGCTATCCTCTGAAACTATCGAACACAGCGGGGCTTAACTTCTGACTAAACATGCATAGTACCAGGCTGTACGACTTTGTATGCATCAAGTGGATAAACTTCTGTTTAGATACCCATTGAAACCATAAGTGCCTTTTTATTTACTGACTGATGAACTTATTGTCTGGTTTGCAATAAATGCATTTGGATTTTTTAAAAAATGGGAAGTTAAAGCAAAAAGTGCCTAATGTGGGCTGATTGCATTTCTGGTAGTCCTGTATGAAGGACAGATGGTGTCCTGTGTAGTGAAAAATGCCAATACATGACTTTTCTGTTGGAAAATCGGATAACTTTTTTTAATAGCCTGTCTGAGTTAAAGCATAATATTTGTTGTGTGATTTTAAGAAAACAAATAAGCACTACACCACTCTTTATTGCTCTGAGCTCCCCGTGTCCGTTGCTGTATACCTCATTAATTTGACTGGCATTTGTGCTTTTATAGCTCTTTTAAGGAATGGTGAGCAAATCCATTTTTCACCAAGCAGACTCTATGGTGGATGTTACTTGGTATTATTAAATTGACACCAGTTATTTGAGAAAAGTTTTCTAAAAAATAAAGTCAGTCTCGTGTTGAGAATTGAAACTCGGGCTGTGCTTTTTTCTTGTACATCAGTACCAGTATAATAAACAGTTTACACAGTAATTTTCTTGTACACAGTACCAGTAATTATACAGTTTTAATGCATGCAGAGCTCCACTGCCGTCAATTAATGCTTCCGTTGAAACTGCTCAGTACTAGTAACCTAACTGTGATGTTACTCTGAAGTACTCTCAGTGTACTTTTTGTGTGGATTTCATTGGTGTGGGGGGATGTTTTTAATGAGCACATATATGCAGTTTGTATAAATTCAGTAAAATCATAGAAATTTAAAGGTGAGAGCTTATATAGGTTTTGTGCACTGATCTTACTGATACTTTGGGTTCTTGTGTGTTTATGTAAAGCATAACGTAGGAATAAACAATCCAAATAAAAAATAGCAGCTTCAAAGTTATACGTCTTTGTCCTGCCGTTATCTTTTTTCAGTCCATGTAACATGTTTAGCATGATGTTCTTTGCTCCGTAATTTGGCACACTCTGTTGAATTGGGTTTTTTAAAAAAATTTACTCCTTGAATTTGTTAATTATTACCATAGTCATAAATCTTTCTAGTACCTCTTTTCCCAGGACATTTTAAATTCTACATGTTCCACATTAACCAAGAGCTGAAGCAAAGAAAAGTAAGAAACAGAATCAGTGATCTTCAAGTGCACCTGGCCACCATTTCTAACTAGAAAGGCTAATCAGATTTCAGATGGGTGGCTGTGGGGTGGAACCCTTCTTAACACCATATATTAACTTGTCACCCGCACCAGCATGATGCCAGCATTGCTAATCCAAAGAACATAAGAGAAATCATGCTGGATCAGGCCAGTCGCCCATCCAGTCCAACACTCTGTGGCCAAAACCCAGATGCCATCAGGAGGTCCACCAGCGGGGCCAGACCTCCAGAAGCCCTCCCACTTTGCCCCCCAAGCACCAAGAATACAGAGCATCATTGCCCCAGGCAGAGTGTTCCATCTACACCTTGGGACTAATAGCCACTGATGGACCTCTGCTCCATATCAGTATCCAGTATCCTACTCTCTGAGCAGAGAACTTGTTTTTGAAACAGACTCCACTCCAAGGTGCTGAGCACACGGCAACCGCACTGGCTTCCATCGTGACACTATCCACACCCACCAGGCACAGAGTGGCATGTTGATGGCACTTCTGTATCAGCCATACCTGGAAGCAGTCTGCTGTTACCAGCTCATCTCTTGACGTCATTCTCCCCCGCTCACCCTGAAAAGTACTGGGTTCGTTGCATGGAGGACTCAGACGACATACTGTAGCACACGTTTATTGTACTTAACACAGACAAAGACTAAGACTAATGGCCGACAGGGCCAACTATATACATATCCACCCAGCAACCCCCCATTCCCATTGGAGGGTTTGAATGTCCCGCCAAGGTGGCTATTGGTTGGGGCTGGGGGATCCAGGATCCGAAGTTTCCATTGTTCTAGGATCCAAGCTCTTGCCTGTGCCACGGACCCCTGGTGGTGGTCCGTGTACATAACACCCCTCCCCCCATAGTTCCGACTCTGCCTACGTTACATAGCACAACACACCCACAGAACGCAAGAGAAGGAGCCAGGGAAACACAACCCGCATTTGAAGGGGGAACTGCTGTGCTCAGTAGGAGGCCCTGTAATGACCGTGCTTCTGGTCGCTCTGCATATGGGGTTTGTATCCCATCCTGCAAACTGTCTTCTGACCAGCCAACACACAGGAAAGAAAACAGCCAATCCAATCATACCGCCTTAGAACACCCCACTTTGCAGAGGAAATGTTCACACAGCATCTCCTACCTGAAGTCTTGGGTTCAGAGACACTAAGCTGGGGGGGGGGTGGGACTGGAGATCTCTAGCCCACCACCTGGGGATCAGCGACCCTAGCAGCGTGGGAGGCTATCCTTTCTGCCCTGGGAGCCAGAGGCCTCTAAGGACCTCAGACTAGCTGAGAGTGTAGTTGACGGCTGGGGAACTGTGCCTTCCACACTTCCGCTCCCATAAGCATTAGATCAAGACAGGTAGCCATGCTAGTCTGTAGCAGTCAGAAAGAGCAAGAGTCCAGTAACACCTTAAAGACTAACAAAATTTGTGGCAGGGTAGGAGCTTTCGTGAGTCACAAAGGTTCGTACAATGTCACAAATGTTGTTAGTCTTGAGGGTGCTCCTGGACTCTTGGTCTTTTCAGTGACTCATGAAAGCTCACAGCTTGTTACTGGACCCTTGCTCTTGTCTACTGCCATAGGCATTAGTACAGACAGCCTTCTTACAACTCTCAGCATCATACGGTGGTCCTTTCCGCACTCGGATCTCATCCCTGGTTTTGTCAGAGTTCAACTCAGAACACAATACCTTGCATTTAACCCTGGTTATAACAGCATCTGTTTATCCCAGGATAAATGTGAGGTGAAACTGGGGTGACCTCAATGTAATGTGGAAACAGAAAATACTCCGAGATAATTTCAGGGGTGAACTCGGGTGTACTGTAGAATGTAAGTTTGGGGACAGGGCTGAACCAGGACTTAAGGTCTAGTGCGGAAAGGATACTGGTGCAAGCAGGCCATTGAGGTTTATAAGACTATGCATGGGATAGAGCAGGTAGAGAAAGAGGTACTTTTCTCCCCTTCTCACAATACAAGAACTCGTGGGCACTCCATGAAACTGCTGAGCGGTCGGGTTAGAACGGATAAAAGGAAGTACTTCTTCACCCAAAGAGTGATTAACACTTGGAATTCACTGCCACAGGAAGTGGTGGTGGCTACAAGCATGGACGGCTTCAAAAGGGAATTAGATAAGCATATGGAGCAGAGGTCCATCAGTGGCTATTAGCCACAAGGTATAGATAGGGACTCTGGGGCAAGTGATGCTCTTTCTTCTTGGTGCTTGGGGGGGGGGGTCAACAGTGGGATGGCTTCTGGTGTCCTCGCCCCACTGGTGGACCTCCTGATGGCGCTGGTGTTTCTGGCCACTGTGTGATACAGAGTGTTGGACTGGATGGTCCTTTGGCCTGATCCAACATTGGCATCTCTTATGTTCTTATGTTCATTGTATACCTGCTGAAACAAACATATTTCCTCACTGATTATGGGGTGTCCTCTTGCTGCATATGGATCACACGCTAATCCGTAACTCTGCTAAGTGGCTGTACCATACTTGGTTGTCGTGGAAGCGACGAAATCTTCCCGTGATATTTAATTTTCACGGGTGAATATTCTTTTTGTATTAAAATAGCCGACCTGTGAAACCTTCAAACGCTACTGCGTCAGAGAACATGTTCCACATTTGTTGTGACATAAGGACGTCTGAGTTTTTCACGTAGCCGGGGGGAGTGATACGAAAACCCTTCCCTGCGTGAGATCAAGATCAAGAAAGATCATTACATCCAGAACCCAGCCCTTGTGTCTTCAAAAAGAAACATGTGAATCAGGCTTTCCTTTTCTCACTTTGTGAAGCGAATGCTGGACGGCAGCCCACAATTAGAGATTTAGGGCACGATGTGGCCACTTTTAGATCCCATTGATTTCGGTGGGAGAGAAGGTACATGCCTAACTCCCGCTGAAATAAAAGTCCTCTTCTTTTGCTGGATAAGGAATTACCATTCATTCACTGGTCACCTTTGCAGGAGAAAAGATAGCTGCTAGTCTGTTTGAAGGGGTGGGGGGATCATTTAACCCAAAGCATTGTATATTGATGCACACAAGCATTGGTGTGTGTGTGGGAGAACAGAAGTCTTTTTTTTGTTTCTAAATGTTGGTAGATTCATTTTGTATAACATTTTGAGCCCAATCTTACTTTCTGGCTGCTTATATATATATATTTCAGTGGGATTTTAGGAAGTAAACTTCACAGGCCTTTGCTCTCAGTTTCTATTTGAAATGTTTCAAAATCTTCCAACAGCTATAATCCTGATTAGAAATGTCACAGGTGAAAGATTATGTCGTTTAAGTACTTTTTATCGAGTGGGTTAAACAAACAAGGTTGTTTGTTAAGTGGGTTAAGTGGGTTAAGACTGGGTCTCCAGAGGCTGGAATAGCTAGGCCTTGTCCCTGTAATATTTAAACCTCCCTCCCTGCTTCCCAAAATTGAAACACCCCTGGACATCTGGGAGATAACTTCATTATACGCGTTTTTCATTATAAGGGTTTTTTTTCTCCAGATATCCCCAAGCTGCCCCCAAATAGCTAAATTTGGGTTTAATTTCATCTCGGGTATATCCGAATGCACATCCCTAATTCTATCTTTAATAACGGTTTCCTCTAACTTAACTGGTGCAAACGTTAGATTGACAGACCTGTCATTTTCTAGTTTCCTCTAGATCCGTTGTTGAAAGAACTAGCATCACATTTACTGTCTCTCAGCCCTCCGGCAAGAAAACTAATCTTAGTGACATATTAAAGTTGTGTGTTTTTGTCTAATGATAAACAATTTCACAATTTCTGATTTCTTGAAGAACTCTTAGATGCATGTCATCCAGGTCCAGGGACTTGTTAGTTTTCAATACATCTCTCAGTTCTAGAACTTTCCCCCCTGCCATTTTTTGGACTTAGTTTTTCAGACTCCTTCCCAGGAGTCTGAAACAGGCATGGGGTGTCTGTCTGCCGTGTTCCATAGTGAAGACCCCCACAAAGATGGAACTCAGTTCCTCTGCCTTTTGAATATATTGAATATTTCAATATTTAATATCACTCAGCTGCCTCTGCTGTGCCTGCCTGCTCATGGGTCCCTCCCTCCATCTGCATGCCTCCCCACTGCTCTGCCCCCCTGCCTCTCTGCCCATCCTCATCCATCTGTACTCCTCACTGCTCTATGGGGAGGAGCAGCAGGGGAGAACAAGTGGTTCCTGTCTTCCCCTCCTTTCTGCCAACAGTGGCTCCCCCTCCTTCAACGTCTCCCATATGCAGTAAGGGGGAGCTGATGCCTCCAGGCCGGCAAATGAACTTGTCTGTACACGTGTACGCAATGTTCTTCTTTTTGGCGGGAAATTTAACCTGCCTTCTTTATTTTCTTTTAATCATATTTTCCTGCAAACTTGGGAGGGGGGATCCCTCAAGTTTGTAAAAAAAAAACAGTCTCCCTTCTCTCTACATGGCCCCAGCGCAGAGATTTAAGCATCTGCACATGGGGCCATGTTGAAAAGTACATGTGTCGGTATGGAGGCTGACATCCCTCCCACAGCACGGAGGCCTGTTCTCACAGGAATAGGAAAGACTTGTCAGAATCCAGAAGTGCTAGAATGGACTGTACCATGTCAGATAGGCCTGCCAACAACTTGGAGGAAACAAACAAATACCCTGTCCCCTTAACAGAGACTTGGGCTGTGGTCACACTGGAGGTTAGGCGCAGTCTGGGCACGTCTCTAAGTGCGCTGGCTCCAATTGTTGCGGGAAGGACCGATCAGACAGCATACCCTGCGGTGGTTTCCCCATGCGCTTGTCCAGTGGTGAGGCATCCACATTACTGCAGCACCTCAACCATGGAGCGCACTGCCCGGTCGGTTTCTTTAAAAAAACAGCTGGGCACATGCGCATATGCACTCATGTGCTTATGCGAATATCGGCAGCTACTTTAAAAAAAAAACTTGGTGGAAATGGGTCTGCTGGTTCCGACTTCCCATCCAGCTGCAGTTCGTGACAGGGGAGTTCAGACAGCCAGAAAAGCAGAGTGGAAGCGCTGGCATCGGTAAAGACCGGACTTCCCCCAGTGCCTGGTTAAGAACATAAGAACATAAGAGACGCCAATGTTGGATCAGGCCAAAGGCCCATCCAGTCCAACACTCTGTGTCACACAGTGGCCAGAAATACCAGTGCCATCAGGAGGTCCACCAGTGGGGCCAGGACATTAGAAGCCCTCCCACTGTTGACCCCCCCCCCAAGCACCAAGAAGACAGAGCATCACTTGCCCCAGAGCCCCTATCTATACCTTGTGGCTAATAGCCACTGATGGACCTCTGCTCCATATGCTTATCTAATTCCCTTTTGAAGCCGTCCATGCTTGTAGCTGCCACCACTTCCTGTGGCAGTGAATTCCAAGTGTTAATCACTCTTCGGGTGAAGAAATACTTCCTTTTATCCGTTCTAACCCGACCGCTCTGCAGTTTCATGGAGTGGCCACGAGTTCTTGTATTGTGGGAAAGGGAGAAAAGTACCTCTTTCTCTACCTGCTCTTTCCCATGCATAATCTTATAAACCTCGATCATGTCACCCCTCTGCTTCTGATGCGGGGCAAAACGGGGTGGCCACGACTGGGGCACGGAAGGTAGATGTCGTTGTCTGATCGTGCTCTTTAAATCTGGGAAGGTACCGCAGTGATATCGCTGCAAACTGCTTGTGTGACCACAGCCCCTGTGTGTGGAAATGGGCACGTGAGACTTTTCATGGCACGGAGATAAATAACATCACCTGGTAAAGAGCATCTCATAAAACCTCTAACAACAGGACAGGGAATTTTTTTCTCTCCAGGTTGGTGGCAGCTCTAGAATCAGACTATATTTTGGAACGCTCCCCTTTCTCAAAAACTCTTTACAGCAAGTGAAGAGAAGGCACAGAAAATGGGAAGGGATATCCATAGCTGGACCTCCCCACACACCTCCTGCCTGAAGTGGCACAGTCCGTTCTACCCCCTCATTCTCCTGTATGTGTGAACTAGACTCTACTTGGGAAGTAAGAGCAGATTCAACCAAAGATAAGATGTTGGGCTGGTTCCTTTAACAGTCATCCCCTGCCCTCTGCTACACCGCAGGCCTGCTTATCAAATAATTATTTAAAATAGCCCACAGTGTGCATCCAAGACCTTGGATATATCTAATTCTTTGCATCCTGATCTTGGCGAAGTTCCCTTGCTCTGCCCTGTGCTTTCCAAGCGTCTTAATAGCATGCACTGGAAACGATTCTCCTTCCTCCGGGCTTGAATGTTATTTATAGGTTAAATCCATCGTTGCAATTGTCGTTAAGGGGTGGAACCCTGGATAATGGTGAATAGCTCCGTGTTTCATATGATATATGTTATTATTATTAGGTACTTAGGGAGCGGCGAAAATATGCTAAGCTCTTTATGAAAGGGGGAAATAAACACGCCTCGGCCCCAAAGCGGCTTAGAGAGACATGAATCAAAATGAAGGGAGGAAAGGGAGGGGAATGAGAAGCGTGTGTGACAATAAAGGTAGACTCAGAGCACAGTTTTATGGTTACTAAATATATATTTTTATAATTCAGCTTTGCAGTGTAGTGAAACAGAGAGAGAGAGAGAGAGAGAGAGAGAGAGAGAGAGAGAGAGAGAGAGAAATTAACACTCTGATCTTATCCATGTTTACTCAGAAGCACATATCATCGATTTCAATGAGATTTGTTTCCAAATAAGTATAGTTAGCAGGGCTTTTGGGGGGGGGGGGGAGGAACGCACAAGATCAGAGTTCCGGAACCTCTTTGACAAAATTCTTTTAAAAAATGTTGAAAAGTTCGTGACTTTTCAGTATACAGATTGAAAACTCTTGAGAGTTCTGGCACCTCCCCCCCGCAATAAAAAGCCCTGATAGTATGGTTTGAGAGGCAGCACAGTGTACAGGTTAGAAAAAGAGAAGAGATTGGATTTATACCCCACCCTTCACTACCCAAAAGAGTCTCAGAGCGGCTTACAAACTCCTTTCCCTTCCCCTCCCCACAACAGACACCCTGTCAGGTAGGTGGGACAGAGAGAGCTCTGAGAGAACTGTCCTTGAGAGAACACCTCTGACAGAATAATCAGTCAGTCAGTTTATTATTACAGTCATCAACCAGTACATCTCAATTTAAAAGACAATGTAGAAAAATTCCCGCTAGTATCCTCAGGGGTATGAACCAGGAAATAGTAGTGACATAAAGCTTGAAAGCTATAAAAGATACAAAGGAAATAAGCAGAACTAGCGTTCAAACCTTTTAAACCATCCAAAAAGTCAGTTTCGCTTTTAGTATATGTGCTCTCACTTTGGCAGCACATACACTAAAATTGGCTCTGACCAGGGGTCGTTTCGTAGAAAAAGAGCTAGGGGAACTCATTAGCATAACTCATTAGCATATGCTACACCCCCTGACATCACCGGAAGTGTGTCATGAGGCCACACCCCCTGACATCACCGGAAGTGTGTCATAAGGCCACACACCCCGCCCCCAACGGTCCTGGGTGCTGCCGCCGGCCTTGCAGCTCCACTGCCGAGCCCCATGAGGGGCCCGGCGGTGGACCTGCAAGGCCGGTGGGAGTGCAAGGAAGCCCCGCGAAGGCCCTCCCTGGCCCCAGACAGGCAGGGGTGGGGAGTGGCAGGGAGGAAGCAACTTACCCTCCCTCTTCTCCTGCCTCCTCCTGGCTGAATGGAGGCCGGAAGCGGGGCAGCCGGAAGCAGGGGGCGGGGCTTCGTCATGTGCCCCGCCCCCGTACCCCACCCGGGGCAACTGCGATCCCCCGCGATCCCCCCCCCGAAATGACCTCTGGCTCTGACAGAACTATGGCTTGGCCACAGTCATCCAACAGCTGCAAGTGGAGGAGTGGGGAATCAAACCCGGTTCTCCCAGATTAGAGTCCGCGCACTTAACCACTACACCAAACTGACTCTCAGAATGTCGGATTAGGATCTGAGGGAACCAGGTCTGAATGCCCACTCTGCCATGGACCTTGGGCCACTCACTCAGACTAACCTACATCCCAGGGATGTCGTTCAAAATTGCCTGGAGGAGAACAAGTCTCGTGTCCTTTTAATAGACTCTTAATGGCTGCTATTGACCAGGTGATGTTTTTTACCACCATGCCATGAAAAAGTTCCAGCTACCTATTTCCACAGCCTCTATTAACAGCAGAGGACATCCCCCCCCCCCTCCAGGTAGCGGGCCACCCTCTAGTGCAGGAGCCTGTGGCCTTGGGTTATCTGCCTTGAGTCTCAGTGAGAAAGGCAGACTATAAATCAGGTTTCCAGATCTGGGTTAAGAAATAACTGGAGAATTTTGTGGGTGGAGCCTGGGGAGGGTGGGGTTTGGGTAGGGGCGGGACCTCAGCAGGGTCTAATGCCATAGAGTCCACCCTCCAAAGCAGCTGTTTTCTCCAGGGGAGCTGATCTCTGTCATCTTCAGGGCTATTTTGGGGCAGGAACGCAGAGGAACGGGGTTCCGGCTGGCTCCCAAGTTGGCCACGCCCAGCAGGAACTCATTAGCATAACAGGCCACACCCAACAGCAGAAACTCATTAGGATTGGCTACATTAGGGGTGTGTGGCCTAACATGCAAAGGAGGTCCTGCTACAAAAAAAGCCCTGGGTTTTGACGACAAACAAGGTAAACAGAATAAGAAGCAAAAGGTGTGGCTGGATGACCACACTTCTGGTAACATGGGGGTGTGGCCTAATGTGCTAATGAGTGGTGCTGTCAGGGGTGTGGCCTAATATGCTAATGAGTTTCTGCTATTGGGTGTGGCCTATTATGCTAATGAGTTCCTGCTGGGCTTTTTCTACAAAAAGAGCCCTGGATCAACCGTAATAGCAGGAGATCTCCAGGTGCCACCCGGAGACTGGCAACCATAACTGGAAAGGACTTAAATTAAAAAAAAGAAAAACACAACTGTCTCTAAAGCTACATGTAGCTCAGTACAGAACTAAACGGGACCTCAGCGGGGCCTAATGCCACAGAGGCCACTTTCCAAAGCAGGCACTTTCTCCAGGGGAACTGATCTCTGTCGTCTGGGGACCAGTTGGAATTCCGGGAGCTCTCCAGGCTCCACCTGGAGGTTTGCAACCCAAAGTAAGTTTGAGCGTGCGGTGATGCACATTGGGACAAAAAATTCCAATGTCAAGTATAGACTAATGGGGTCTGAACTTGCTGAGACTGAGGGAGAAAAAGACCTTGGGGTCGTAGTGGGTAGCTCAGTGAAAGTGTCAACCCAGCGTGTCGCAGCAGTGAAAAAGGCAAACTCTGTGTTAGGGATTACTAGGAAAGGGACTGAACGGAAAAGGGCCGATGTTACAATGCCCCTGTATAGCTCTATGGAGCGTCCTCATTTGGAATACTGTGTACAGTTCTAAGGGGGCAGCCGTGTTGGGTCTGAAGCAATTGAACAAACAAGGGTGGACCCACAAGAAACTTGAGGAGACGGGTAGGGTTGCCAAGTGTGAAGCCAGCCGGCAGCGGGGGACTCCCGGCTGGCGGCTGTAGCGCGCACACGCAAAGCGTGCTGCGCCGCATGCACGTCACCCTGGAAGTGACGTGGTCACGCCGGGCACGCTGGGGCGGGGCCATGGCCATCCGAGCGGAAACAGAGTTTTCCCTCGGATGGCCGTGGCCCCGCCCCCAGCGTGCCCAGTGTGGTCGCGTCACTTCCGGGTGATGTGCACGTCGGGGTGGGGTTCCCCCCGGGGCCTGATCCTCCGGCAGCGGGGAATGGGCCTTTCCCCACCCCCTGGGGGGACTTGGGAAGCCTAGAGAGGGGGCATTCCCTCACCTTTGCTTCCTTCCCTCTCCCCCCTTTCCCCCTCTTTCTCTTCCCAAGCCAATCCCTCCTTCTTTTTCTTTCCAATCCTCCCCCAAGTCGATCCCTTCTCTCTCTCTCTCTCTCTCCCTCCCTCTCTGCAAGCCAATCCCCCTTCTATCTCCCCCCCCAAGTAAATACCCCCATCTTTCCCTTTCTGTCTTTTCCTCAAGCCAATCCCTCTCCTTCTTTCTCCTCTCCTTCTTTTCCCCTAATTTTGAGCCCGACATTGGTGGCAGTGCCTGGGAGGCCGAGCCAGTGCAGGCTCAGACACAAAGTCCCTATTCGCTCCCGGCTTCCCAAGAGCAGAAAAGCCTGCGAAAGCCTCATTGCTAGGAAAGGCATTGCTAAGGGCAGTCACGTGCTCAAAACAGTCGCTTTCCAAGGAGAGGGAGGGGGAGAGAAGCCTCCTCATTTTTGGTAAGTCCATTCTATGCACATGAGCAGAAAGGGCTGTTGTACTTTTGGGGGAAGTTTAAGTATCCCCCATATAGTTTTTTCAACATTTTAGATTTTTCTGCAAGCCTGGGGGCTGCCCCAAATATGCTGAAAGATCTCCCCCCCCATCTACCCCAGATCTGCGGAAATAAGTATCCGCACACAGAGGGACCCTTGGTTATTAGATATATAGATAGAACCACTGGACTCTAACTTTGTTCTGTGTACAGTTCTGGTCACCATATCTCAAAAAGGACATTGCAAGAGCTGGAAAAAGTACAGGGAAGGGCAACCAAGAGGATTAGGGGGTTGGAGCCCCTTCCCTATGAGGAAAGGCTGAAGAGTCTGGGACTTTTCCGTTTAAAAAAGAGATGACTAAGGGGGGGAGAGACATGACAGAAGTTTATAAAATTATGCATGTGGTGGAGAGAGTTAAGAACATAAGAACATAAGAGAAGCCAATGTTGGATCAGGCCAGTGGCCCATCCAGTCCAACACTCTGTCACACAGTGGCCAAAAATACCAGGCGCCATCAGAAGGTCCATCAGTGGGGCCAGAACACTAGAAGCCCTCCCACTATTCCCACCCCCCCAGCACCAAGAAAACAGTGCATCACTTGCCCCAGACTGAGAATTCCTATCTATACCTTGTGGCTAATGGCCACTGATGGACCTTTGCTCCATATGCTTATCTAATTCCCTCTTGAAGCTGTCCATGCTTGTAGCTGCCGCCACCTCCTGTGGCAGTGAATTCCATGTGGTGACAAGAGAAATTTTTCTCCCAAGATATTAGAGCTCAAGGGCATTGTATGAAACTGATGGGCAGTAGATTCAGGACAGCCAAAAGGAAATATCTCTTTACACAAAAAGTGATTAAAATGTGGAATTCACTGCCAGAGGATGTAGTGATGGCTACAGCTTTAAAAGGGGGTTAGACAGATTTGTGGAGGATAAATCTATCAGTGGCTACTAGCCATGGTGACTGAGGGGAACCTCCACATCCAGAGGCACTAATCCTCTGAATCCCAGAGCCAGGAGGCAACTTCAGGGGAAGGCCTCGGCCTCCATGCCCTGTAGTTGGCCCTTCAGAGGAATGGGTTGGCCACCGTGTGAGAGAGGATGCTGAACTAGATGGACCACTGGTCTGATCCAGCAGGGCTCTTCTTATGTTCTTAAGACATGACAAATTGCATGTTCTCGTCTATACAAACAGGCTTTACATACTGGTTCTTTGGTGATCACTTACTCTGAATTTTCAACATTAGCGGGGCTATCTAGTTATAAAAAATTGTAGACTACTATTCTAGTGCATGCATCAGTTCACTTCTGGCATGGCCAGGAGTCTTCACCCTTACCGCCTATGGGAACTTGTTATCCTACAAATACAACCAACACTTCCGCGTTTCTGCACATCACAGAAGATTATCGGCAGTGGTGAGTAAACCGTCTTTCTGGGAGGCTCCTCTTTTCTTATTGTCCTTCTCATTGAGGAATATCTGGTACGGTTCTGAGTCACTACGAGATTCCCTGGAGCACAGTTGAAAAACCACTGAATCAAAAAACGTCATGAGCATGCGAGGGGCCGTGGGTCAGTGGTAGAGCATCTGCTTGGCATGCAGAAGGGTTCAATCTCTGGCATCCCCAATGGAAAGGCCCAGGTAGGAGATGATGTGAAAGATCTCCACCTGAAACCCCGGAGAGCTGCTGCCAGTCTGAGTAGACAATACTTACCTTGATGGACAGATGGTCTGATAACAGTATAAGACAGCTTTGAGAGCCAGTTTGGTGTCGTGGTTAAGTGTGTGGAGACTAATCTGGGAGAACTGGGTTTGATTCCTCGCTCCTCCACTTGCAGCTGCTGGATGACCTTGGGAAAGCCATAGTTCTGTCAGAGCTGTTCTCTCAAGGACAGTTCTGGAAAGACCTCTCTCAGCCCCACCTACCTCACAGGTTGTATTTTGTGGGGAGGGGAAGAGAAAGGAGTTTGTAAGCCGCTCTGAGACTCTGAGTGAAGGGCGGGGTATAAATCCAATCTCTTCTTCTCTTCTTCTCCATGTGTTCATTCATTCATGTAATGTCTTTGATGATGATGGATGAATTTAAACTTCAGAATGGGGCCGAGGCAAGACAGAGGTAAGGGGCATATGTTTGTGACAGTGTTTCCTAACTGGGTTTAATTCCGGCAGCAATGCATATGTCCGGAACCTAATGCAGTTAACTTTTGAACATGCCAATTTCCCTTCTAGCAAAGAACAAGAAAGAGATGACGTTCGAAGGCTTTATCCGATACCTGCTTTCAGACGACTGCAACCTGTTTAAAAGCCTGCACAAAAAGGTTTATCAAGATATGACCTACCCACTGTGTGATTACTTCATTTCCTCTTCGCACAACACCTACCTGATCTCGGACCAGCTTGTAGGACCGAGTCATCTCTGGGGCTATTCCAGGTATTTATTATTAGGATATTTGATAAATATAGCAGAGTATGCCCAGGCATAGAACCACATGCTATTGTGCGCATTCTGTTGAAGAAGAGTATATGGCAAGAAGCATCTCGCAAAACTAGAAACTTACGTTTGTTCAAGTAGATCCAGCTCACACTCAGGGTGCAGTCGAAAGGAGAGAGAGAAGACTAATCTAAACAATACTGTCCCTATCACAAGTAGCCAGATAATCCGGCATCACATGTCTAGAAGCAGAGGTCATTTCGGGGGGGATCGCAGTTCCCCCGGGTGAGGTATGGGGGCGGGGCACATGACGAAGCCCCGCCCCCTGCTTCCGGCCGCCCCGCTTCCAGCCCTCATTCAGCCAGGAGGAGGCAGGAGAAGAGGGAGGGTAAGTTGCTTCCTCCCTGCCTCTCCCCACCCCTGCCTGCCTGGGGCCAGGGAGGGCCTTCGCGGGGCTTCCTTGCACTCCCGCCGGCCTTGCAGGTCCACTGTCAGGCCCCTCATGGGGCTCGGCAGTGGAGCTGCAAGGCCGGCGATGGCGGCCGGGACCGTTGGGGGCGGGGTGTGTGGCCTTATGACACACTTCCGGTGATGTCAGGGGGTGTGGCATATGCTAATGAGTTATGCTAATGAGTTCCCCTAGCTCTTCTTCTACGAAACGACCCCTGTCTAGAAGTATGAGGACATTGTTTCTACAGCAGACTCCATGAAGAGCCATGTGAAGAATGGAGAAGAGCAAACAGCACAGAGAGAGAGAGAGAGAGAGAGAGAGAGAGAGGAGGGGGTCAGAGGGCAGCTACCAGGTTAGGACAAAAAGAGGCGCCCCATTCAAGGAGATAACGTTTATACTCACTTAGAGTGATGCAGTGCCCCTCAATGTCGAGGCATGCTGAGTCGCTCATTCCAACATTTCCATCTCATTTCTGGAGGGGAAGGCTGGAAGCTACTTGGATTGGATAAACATGTCGAGCAGAGACCCATCAGTGGCTATTAGCCACAAGGTATGGATGGAACTTTCAGTCTGGGGCAAGGGATGCTCTGTATTCTTGGTGCTTGGGGGGGCAACATCGGGAGGGCTTCTGGAGTTCTGGTCCCGCTGGTGGACCTCCTGAGGGCACCTGGTATTTCTGGCCACTGTGTGACAGAGTGTTGGACTGGATGGGCCATTGGCCTGATCCAACATGGCTTCTCTTATGTTCTTACTTGCAGTGCATTCCTCAGCAGAGCTACATCCTTCCAAGCCAGTTGACTTGAATCAACATGGAAGGGTGTTGGCTCTGCTTAGGAGGGAAATCAATGGGCTTCGTCTGAGGTAACTCTTTGTAGGATTGTACTTCAAGTGGTGCAAAAGGGCCTTATGCTGTGTCTCTTAAGGTCCTTTGAGCCAGTGTGGAATAATGGCTAGAATGTTTGATTAGAAGGGGATCCAGGTTTGGATCCTGTCTCTGCTATGGGGGCTCACTGGGCGACTTTGGGCCAGTCCCCGTGTCTCAGCCTAACTTCCTTTGAGAATTAAATGGAGGGGAGAATAAAGTTGTAAGCCACTTGGGGACCCTATTGCTGAAAGAAACAGGGAATAACTGTCTGAATGAATAAATATTTTCAGCCGTTGAAGAAAAATAAAGACGGCTGTGGTGAGGATAAAATATGGTTATCCCATAAAAACTGCCCAAAGCTGCTTTGTAGAAGTATAGGATATGAACATGAGAAAACATAAAACAGTGCATCGTAGCCTGTGGTTTCCAAATGTCCTAATGGGATTCTTATTGGCGCTTCTGGTATAAAATTGAACCAGCTGCCAGACAGACTGAAACAAGGCAGAGAGGGCTTACAGCTTACAGAGATGAGATGAACCTATCAAACATCCCTAGAGAGCCATGGCCATTGGCTGCTTTCAGTTTAAAAGTGGAAGAGGGTGCTGTGTGCTCACAGAATTGCCAGAACCCCCCCCCCCTCAGTAGAGGTGGGGGTCCCCTGCTGCCAGGCTCTGCCCCCCAGCCACTGATCAGCTGGGTGGTGGGGGAACTTACCAGGAGAAAGGCCTAGGCCTCCTTGGTGGCATTCCACTGGAAGTGATGTCATCATGCCAGTGACATCTGGGCGACACTCTGGTATTTTGGCAAAAACTCTATGGTAGAAGTTTTACCATTGAGTTTCCCCAAACAATAGAGTGTTGCAGCAATGTCACAATGTGATATCACTTCCTGTGTGATGCTGGCAACGAGGCCTGGGCCTTTCTCTTTCTCCTGGTAAGTCCCACCATCCCCCACCGGTTGCCAGGAGGGACCTGGCAACACTAGAATGCCATGATATTTTCTTATAGTTGTGGTAGCACAAAGCCGTTTCAGGGCAAAGATCAAATTTCCTTTCTAAATCCCAACAGAAATCTCAAGATATAGGTTACCCTACCTGGGTCTCTGGGTGTCTAAACAAAGTGCTACTTAGAAACCGGAGGGCAAAATAGTGCTGATCAGTGGGGTACTAGTAGTTCTTTTTACAATTAAACAAATATATTAATATTCCTTTGTGTGTGTGTGTGTGTGTGTGTGAAGTGCCCTCAATAAGGGATGCCGCTGCCTTGAAATTGACTGCTGGGATGGGCAAGACAACGAGCCGGTGGTTTATCACGGACATACCTTAACCAGCAAAATTACCTTCAAGAGTGTCATCAGTGTGATCCATAAGCATGCTTTTGTGGTAGGTGCATCAAGGAAACGTGCAAATAGTTGTGGGATTTTGGGGATGGGGGAAGGCTTTGTACTCTCGATGATGTCTCCTTTCCTCCTCTCTCACCCCTGTGATGCCTCCCTTCCTCTTCTCTCACCAGGCCCATAGCCAGGATTTTGTGGCTTGTGGGGCAATTTTTTTTTCTGGTGGGGCTGAAGCTCTCAGTGCAGAAAGAAAAGCCAGAATTCTGAGGATTACGACTCAGCTACTTTTCTCTCTCTGAGTCGTCTCAAGATGTCCGTTCTACGTAGGTGTTCTTATCAGGGGTCATTTCATAGAAAAAGAGGAGCAGGAGCTCATTAGCATAACGTATTAGCATAATTTATTTGCATATGCCACACACCCGGACATCACCGGAAGTGTGTCAGAAGGCAACACCCACCGCTCAGGCTCCACTGGACTGTTTTGGATTGCTAGTTTTTTTTTGGGGGGGGGGAATTGCACAGATCTGCCCTCACAGGAGAGGGAGAGCTTGTACCTGAAGGCAGGAGGTGGGCCGGTGGGGGGGCTCTGCAACTTACCTGGTTGCTTCTTGCTCCTCATGGCCCAACTGAGGGCTTCTGGGAGCAGGGGGCAGAGCTTATTGCATGTGCCCGCCCTCTGGGCTCCTTACTGCCGGAGCTCCGCAGGAAATGACCCCTGGTTCTTATGCTAGCAATCACCCTTAGCCTATTAACCATTTCGTCAATAGAAAGCTGTTACCAGGATAAATCTCTAAATTACAGGCTGTCAACCACTTTAGATGACAGTTCTCAGCTGCTGCAAGTTAAGCACACACACACACACACACACACATATATATATATATACACACACACATACATATATATACACACACACACACATACATATACACATACACAGAAAGGGAGAGGACGATGGGGAGAGGGAGAGGGAGAGAGAGAGGGTGTGTGTGTCTTGGCTGGCTTCCACAGAGACCACACACTGGAAGCTTGTAACCACAGTCCGGAATCAAGGTCAGTCACAGAGCCGAAAGTCAAGAGCCGGGACGTCAATTCAACGTTGCAAGGACAAGGAGTGGCTGCCCCCCCCCCACACGCAGGAGCAGGTCTGAGTGAGCAAAGTTGCCGCCATTGAACCAGGTGCACTGAGTGCTTTTGAACAGGTCCTCCCTTCCCTGGGAGTCGAGTCTGCCAAGGCTTACAGCTCCTCCCGTTGCCTGTGCAGGAGCTGCAGTCTGGCACTCCTCCTTTGCTCCTGCATAGTCAGCCTCTGGCATGTGCCCTGCATCTGGGGCACTCGGGAGAACTCGGCCTTGGGGAGTCTGGCCTTGGGGTGTCTGCAACTGGGGGCGCTGCTTGGCCAGGCTCAGGGTCGGTCTCTCCTTCTGGCTGGACCTCCTGTGCAGCTGCTGGGGACTTTTCCTCCTCGGGTACTGTTGAGGGTTCTTCTTCTGGGCTGACTCCAGAGGAGGCTGGGCTGCTCCCTGCCTCTTCCTCTTCTGAGGAGTAGTCAGCCTCAGCAGAGCCAGGACCCACGACAGAGAGAGAGAGAGAGAGAGAGAGAGAAACAGACAGACAGACAGACAGACAGACACTTGCTAGTTTTGGTGAAATTTTATTTTACGCCAAATTGGTCTCAGGAATCAGAAGATGTTTTTCAGCCTTCTGATATATGCAGACAGGAAGGTCGGTGGCTTAGCAGTTCAAGACCCGAGTGCCGTGTGACGGAGTGAGCTCCCATCTCTGGCCCCAGCTCCTGCCAACCTAGTAGTTTGAAAGTAAGAAATTGCAAGTATATAAATTGGTACCACTTCGGTGGGAAGGTAACAGCATTCCGTGCACCTCGGCCTCTAGTCTTGCCAGTCTCATGACCACGGAAACATCTTTGAACAGTGCTGGCTCTTCGGCTTGGAAACGGAGATGAGCACCGCCCCCTAGAGTCGGATTTGACTGGCTTTCAAGCAAGGGAAACCTTTACATTTATATGATCTCATGCCGATTTGCAGTTGGGTGTCTTTAAAAATAAAACAGCTTCAATTTTTTATTTTGGAGAGTACCCAACAGATCCTTTTCCTTCCTTTCCTTCGGCTATATAGTGTAGCTTTTTGCAACGTTTTATTTCCCTGTCTTATATAATACATAGGATTTATGGCTCTTGTTTTGCATTTTTAGGCATCGGATTATCCCATTGTTTTATCTTTGGAGAATCACTGTAGCCCCCCACAACAGGAGATCATGGCAGCTTGCATGATAGCTATTCTGGGGGACCAACTGGTTACTTCGACACTTAATAATGAGATGCCGACCGAGCTACCCTCCCCAGAGGTAAACCCAGCTCTTTCCCCTCTTCTTTTAAAATCTCTGCAATTGCTGTGCAGGTTCGTTGAGAACGTTTATGGAATTGTGTGTGTGTGGGAAGTGCCATCAAGTCCCTTCTGACATATGGTGACCATATGAATCAATGTCCTCCAAAACGTCCTCTCGTTACCAGCCTTGCTCAGGTCTTGCAAACTGAGCGCCGTGGCTTCTTTGATTGAGTCACTCCATCTCCTGTTGGGTCCATCTCAATCACTGGGAGTTTTATCTTTGTGTTACATACCACATTATAGGGGGAGGTGGGCAGTCAAGTATGAGGCATCTCCTAAATGTCAAGAAGTATTCTGAACTTGCAAACAAACTGGGGTTTGTTTGTGACAAGCAGAAGCCTGATTAGCTGTTGTAGATTTTTCCGGGCTGTATGGCCATGGCCTTGGCATTGTAGGACCTGATGTTTTGCCAGTAGCTGTGACTGGCATCCTCAGAGGTATAACACAGAAAGATGGAGTACTCTCTGTTTCAAGGTGAGAAGAAAAAAAATGGTAGGCAGGTAATTTATATCTACTCAGGAAGGTAATCTTGTAAGAGTTCTCCAGGCTGTGAAAACATGCTAATAGAGGAGCTTTCCTGAGGAGGTTCTTTTGTATATGGATTGTTTCCTGAGGAGGTTTCCTGTTTCCTGAGGAGGTTCTTTTGCATGTGGACTGGCAGTTGAAATTCTAATCCTATCTGTAGTGCTATTGTCAGATGTAGAGCCTTTTGTGTTTTTCAGGACAGGAAACCATGCCCTATAATCATTTTTAAACTTCTTTCCTGTTGATATTGTGTTTATGTTTATTAATTTCAATGGCTTCCCTGTGTAATCTGACATGGTAATTGGATGTGTTGTCCAGCCTTTCAGTGTCTTGGAACAAAATACTGTGTCCTGATTCATTTTCACAATCACAAAAATTCTCCCCATTCAGGAACTCTTGGTGAGGGGCTTTGTCAGAAGCTTTTGGGAGTCCACACATAATAGATCACAGTTATCAGCATGCTTGTTAACACCCTCAAAGAGCGCTGGTGAGACAGGACTTCCCTTTGCAGAGACCATGTTGATTCTTCTTCAACAGGGCTTGTTCCTCTATGTACCTAATAACCATCTTTAATGGGGGCTTCCACCAATTTCCCCCGAGCTGTCTAACAGAATTGTAACTTCTTGGAACCTCTTGGAACCCTTTTTAAAAGTAAGCAATGTTTGCTTTTTGGCTTCATGGATGGCATGACCCGATTGGTGAACAGATTGCATTGAAATGCTTAGAGTCTGAGATGCTTGGAGGTAACATGATGATGTGTTGATTGATCTGTGGCATTTGAAGTCTATTGGGCACACAAGCCACCGCATCAGGGATCTCCATCCTTGTTAGCTCTGCTGGAATTTTGAGAAACTGTACTGGGTAATGTTACAAAATGGCTGCTATGGGGAACCCTAAACCCCCCATACATTTTCAATTAAATGAATGGGGGGGGGGGGGGGGGAGAGATGGAAGATTAATACGTTTTTTGTTGTTTACTTAATTTATAGTCTGCCTTTCTTACTGAGATTAAAGGGGATTAACATATATGGCATTAGAAGGTATAAAATAGAGGATACCTATGATATCCATTAGGGGCTGCGGCAGCTCAGAGGTTAAGACGCTGAGCTGCAGACCGGAAGGTCGGTAGTTCAGCAGTTCGAGACCCAAGTGTGCCGCATGACGGAGTGAGCTCCTGTCTCTGGCCCCAGCTCCTGCCAACCTAGCAGTTCGAAAGCAAGAAATTGCAAGTAAATAAATAGGTACCGCTTCAGTGAGAAGGTAACAGTGTTCCATGTGCCTCAGCATCTAATCATGCCGGCCACATGACCGTCTTTGGACAGCGCTGGCTCTTCGGCTTGGAAACGGAGATGAGCACCGCATCCCTAGAGTCAGGTTTCGAGCAAGGGAAACCTTTACTATGATATTCATTGCTGCTTTTGCAGGGCAGCAAGGAAACTTGCGGGAAGTAGTATAATTATCTTTTGGGTCCTGTGGGAGAGAGAACGGATAGGCATGTTTTGAAATAAATAGTTAAATGCCCAGGCCTGCTAACATGTATCCAAACAATATGCATTGTGTGGTGTGTAAGTGCTGCCGAGTTACCTCTGACTTCTGGTGACCGTTATGGATTAATGTCCACCAGAAGGTCCTCTTGTTAGCAGCTAGGGTTGCCAAGTATTACCTCGATCTGGAGCGGGGGAGTCCCGGGCTGCTCCTGGAGCGCGTGCGCACGCCGCATCCACGTCACACGGAAGTGACGTTTTCCCTCAGATGGTCATGGCCCCACCCCCAGCGTGCCCCGCGTGATCACATCACTTCCTGGTGACGTGCATGTCAGGGTGGAGTTTCCGCCGGGGCCCAATCCAGTGGCGGCAGGGAATGGGCCTCTGGGGCGGGGGTTTCCCCGCTCCCCGGGGGGACTTAGCAAGCCTATTAACAGCCTTGCTCAGGTCTTGCACACTGAGAGTTGTGGCTTTTTTGACTGGGTCAATTCATCTCCTGTTGGGTCTTCCCCTTTCCTTGCTGCCTTCGACTTTTCCTATCACGGAGACACTCAAGAGAGAAAGGAGGAGAGAAAAAGTGGAAGGAAGACATGGGAAGGGGTAACAAAGGAAAGAGCAGACAAGGGAGGATGTCCAAATGGGGTGAAGGAGGACAAAGAGAAGAAGGGAACCTGAGAAGGGGCAAGGAAGAATTGTGGGAGGGGGTCAGGAAATAGGGCAGTAGAGACGCCAGCAGTTTCCAGGAAGCACACTGGTGGGCGCCACGGTACTTGTGTGCTCCGTGTTGTGATATGTAGTATTTCATGATGCAGCATTCCTGAATCAAAAAGCATGCATGGTGGTTTTTTAAAAAACAATTTTATTTTCCATACAAGACAAAACATAAACAAACAAACAAACAAACAGACTTACGTACAACAACAAAAGGGGGGGGGTTCCATTTACAACATTTTGTTTTTCTGTGAAAGTACCTCAAACGTTATCAAATTGCATTTTTCAATTTTTCCACCTTATATTTCAAAACATAGCTTTGTTTGTAAATTAAAAAACAAGTTATGGTTCTTATTTCTTTGCATTTCGATTGTATGTCCACAGAATTTAATTATTGGCTTCCTCCATCTGTTTGTAAAATTTTGACCATGTATTCTCAAAGTCTTCCTCATTTTGTCCTTTCAAAATTAAACTAAGTCTGTCCATTTCTGCTGTTTCAAGAATTTTTTCTGTAATTTCTTCCTTTGAAAGTACCTCATTTTCCCTCCAATATTTGGTATACAATATTCTTGCAGCTGCCACTACATGTATAATAAGATATGAGTCTTGCTTTTTACAATTTTCTGGCAATATATTCAATAAAAACTGCTCTGGTACATAAGGTACATTACAGTTTAACATTTTTTCTAACAATTCATGAACCCCAAACTAATATTTTTTAAAACTCTATCGCATGTCCCCCACATATGAAAAAAAGAAAAGAAAAAGCATGCATGGTTGAACCTAATTATTGTTATGGCTTCCTTGTGGGTCTGATTGGTTGCACGCATGTTGAATGTCCGATGTTGTAATATTAGTCAGTGACTCAGAGAAGAATATGCAAATAGTCCATCGATTTTCAAAGCAAACCAAGCTGATGATCCTTGGTTCCTCAGCACAATATAGAGTGGTACAGCTTGGGTACAAAGAAACACTGTCAGTGCAGAAGGCTGAACAAGATTTATTTTACGTCGTCTTCCTGTTCTGTGGTTTACTATGTTGAATGCTGTCATTCCCCCCACCGTCGCCACAGGACCTGAAGTTCAAAATCATGATAAAAAATAAGAAAGTCGGGAATCTGGAAGACACCCTTCAACGGAAGAATAAGGTAGCTAGAGGTGACGTAATGGAGGCTGAGGATACTTCAGAATCAGAAGAGGAGCAAGAGGGATCTTTGCTCAAGAGAGCTGTTGGTTCGAAGACACCGGAAAAGACACCGGAAAAAAAGAAGGAGAAGGTAAACAGAGATCTAACCCACCAAGCATTTGAGGTACCTTTATGCCCCATTTTCCAGCCAAGATGCGATTTGGAGCTCAAGAGCCAATAGAGAGCCAGTTTGGTGTAGTGGAGCGCGGACTCTAATCTGGAAGGACCGGGTTTGATTCCCGACTCCTCCACATGCAGGTGCTGGTGTGACCTTGGGTCAGTCACAAGTTCTGTCGGAGCTGTTTTCGAAAGAACAGTTCTTGGAAGAGCTCTCTCAGCCCCACCTACCTCACAGGGTGTCTGTTGTGGGGAGGGGAGGGGAGGGGAAGGGAAAGGAGATTGTAAGCCACTCTGAGATTCCTTTGGGTAGTGAAGGGCGGGTATAAATCCAATCTCTTCTCTCTTCTTCTCTTCTACAAGTGACTTTGAGGAATTAAAAACTAGTGCACCAATGCAACAAAAGATGCCAGGGATGCTTGAAGGTGTCTATGGCTGACTCTTCTGACCCCTGGCCATTGAGGCTTTAGCTCAGGTTCTAGACTTTTCCCTCCAGAAAGAGGGGGCACAGAGAGTTGCTAACAGACCCGTGGTCAAGCGGAGGATGATGGCTGCAACCTACAGAAAGGAGACATCACTATTGTTCATTTTATACCTTGTGTGTGTAAAGTGCCGTCAAGTTGCAGCTGACTCATGCTAACCCGTAGGGTTTTCAAGGTGAAAGACATCCATAGGCGGTTTTGCCGTTTTCTGTGTTAACTACCTTGGAATTCCTTGGTGGTCTCCCATCCAAGTACTAACCAGGGCTGACCCTGCTTAGCTTCTGAGATCAAACGAGATTGGGGTTCCCTGGGCTAGCCAGGTCAGGGCACTTATATGAGGAGGAGGAGATTGGATTTATACCCCGCCCTTCACTCGGAGTCTCAGAGTGGTTTACAGACTCCTTTCCCTTCTCCTCCCCACAACAGACACCCTCTGAGGTAGGTGGGGCTGAGAGAGCTCTGACAGAAACTGCTCTTTTCAAGAACAGCTCTGACAGAACTATGCCTAGCCCGAGGTCATCCAGCCAGCAAGTGGAGGAGTGGGGTTCTCCCAGATTAGAGTTTGTGCACTTAACCACTACACCAAACTGGCTCTCATATCTCATACCATATCTTTTCTCAAAACAAAAACAAGGTTATCATTTTCTCAGCCATTTGCAGGCCAACCAGTTATAATGTTCAATTCTCCCCCCCCCCCCCCCCCGCCCCTCTTATGCTTAGAATGTTTGGACTGCAAATTTTGCAATAAATGCAATCGACATCTGAACTGAACTAGTCTAAAATACCAGGGGGCTTTTTTGGGGTGTGTGTGTGTCAAGTCGAACCTCTCTTTTTATTACCTCAATGGCTTGCTCACAATTCAAAATAAGCAGTACCGCATCTGTGTGGTGGCAGTATTGTCATGGTGGCAGGCTGGGTAGTTGCTGATCACACATACTTGGTTAGTGTATTCCAGACCATCATGAGATGTTTCTTTGATAACACAGCTAAGTTGCAAGTATTGCTTTTGCTCTTGGGAGGGGCTGTGGCTCAGTGGTAGAGCACCCGCCTAGCATGCAGAAGGTTTCAGTTTAATTCCCAGCAAATACAGTTAAAAGTATCAGGTGATGTTTTTTGACTTTATTTTTATATCAATTTTTCAAAGGTACAATACGTTCATACAACACCGAATCGAGATCCAATATCAACAAATCAAACCAAACCACGAGAACAAAACAAAACCCCCACTTAAATACAATCATCCAACAGTCCTAGTATCAATACAGCTCTAGATGTACATAAGGCCACACGTCAATTCAAAAGACATTTTTAATGCATACAAACTTGGCTACTTGACCATTACTGACTAGCATTTATGAAAAGCATATGTCTGCAAGATAACAGTTTCCCGGATTACATATCAGAGAATATGTCAGAGGAATGTAAAATGATATTGACAAGACATTTGCCAGAATTTATTTCCTTTCGTTTGTTTTTAAAAGAATATCAAATCATGATAGTGCTTATTTTTAGGCAGAGTGTCAAGTTCTGTTGGGTCTTGGACAATAGGAAACCAGAGCTCCACAAAATTCCCCTGAGTTTTTGGTGATTGAGAGCTATATGATGGTATTTTACCTAAAATAAAATAATCCCATAATCTAATTCTCCAATCTGTGATAGAAGGCATTGGTTTGTTTTTCCAGTGAGATGCTAAAGCAAGTCTCACCACTGTCAACAGCAAAGTTAGGAGGTGATGTGAAAGACCTCTGGGTACCTGCAACTTTCCTGGTGATCTCTATACTCACATCAGAGAGAAGTATGTTAATGATCCCAGAGTCAGAGATGTCAGGACAGAGCTCAAGTAACAGATAAGGGCAGTATGAATTTCATTGTAGAAAGACCAATGAAAAAAGACATGTGCCATTAACTCTATCTCATCGCTGTTACAAGGGCAACATCTCTCAGTCCGGGCAGTTTTGTTATATCTGCCCTCAATAACTGAGGATGGCAAAGCTGAAAATCTGGCAAGGGCGAAAGCTCTTCTTTGATTAACATTTTCAAGGTTATAAAGATGTGGAAGATAGTAGCTGATTGTATTTTTATGTAGTTATCTTAGAAATTTCTGTATTTGTATTAGTATTAGTTTTAAGTACTTTTATGCACGTTTATATTTGTATACCTTATTTTTTATATTTTTAATATTTTATCAGGCTATGGCCATTCTTTTTTCTTACATATTTGTATTCTGGTCATGGACTGTAAATAAAGTAAAGTAAGTAAGACCTCTGTACCTGGAGAACTGCTGACAGTCTGAGTAGACAATACCGGTTGGTATATCTTCCATGCTTAAGAAAGTCCATTGCAATTTTAGTCTTTGAATTTGCATTTTCGTCCACACATGAAGACACACAAACACATGAACACAGGCCAGCCCGATCTCGCCAGAACTCAGAGGCTAAACAGGGTCAGCCCTCATTCGTATTTTAATGGGAGATTACCAAGGAGATCCAGGATCTCCATGCAGAGGCAGTCAATGGCAAACCACCTCTGAATGACTTTTGCCCTGAAAACCGTACGGGCTTTCCACCAATGCTCCCTCTAAGCTGCGGAGTCTTGTGAGCAAAAACTCTACTTTGTGAGCTAACGGCATTAAAGTTGTGAGCGAGCGATTCGGCTACTGCATAAATTAGTTTGCTCTGGAGCCACCCTTCCTGAGCTGAGACAACAATGTGTGAGCTGGAGGCTAAAGAACTGTGAGCTAGCTCACACTGACTCAGCTTAGAGGGAACTGGTTGCCAGAAGTTGGCTGAAACTTGACAGCAAAACAAAAACAAACGATCCTGAAGGTGCCCACTGCCATACCTAAGAATGCCCTTAGTCAATTGCATTTTAAGTTTCAGGTCTTTGAGTTTGCATTCTCATCCACACATGAACACATGAAACTGCCCGGTACTGAATCAGACCCTTGGTCCACCAAAATCAATATTAACTGCTCAGTCAGGCAGTGGCTCTCTGGGGTCACCAGAAGAGGAGAGGAGAGGAGAGGAGAGGAGAGGAGAGAAGAGAAGAGAAGAGAAGAGAAGAGAAGAAGAGATTGGATTTATACCCTACCCTTCACTCAGAGTCTCAGAGTGGCTTACAATCTCCTTCCCCTTCTCCTCCCCACAACAAACACCTGAAACGCAAAGTAACTTTTTCCCACCATAGAGAACAATGGAGGGGATGGGGCAACCTGCTTGAGAGCCCGTAGAATTGGACTCCCTGGTCCAATGTTCTTCAAACTTGGTTGGTATTTTGGGATGAGTTTGGAGTCTCTCCCTCAATCCCCCTCCCCTCCAGCCCCCAGAATATACCCTATGTTTTTGCCATTGACTTCAATGGCCCATAGGATATAATGGGGCTGAAATTGACATTCGGCTGGCCGAAATTGACATGCGGGAGTCTTACTGCCAGCCAAAATTGATTCTGCCCAATTTGGCAGAATCTGAATGGGCCGATTATTATTATTTTTTTTGCACACCCCTACTCTTGATGGCACCTGGTGTTTTTGGCCACTGTGTGACAGAGTGTTGGAATGGATGGGCTATTGGCCTGATCCAACATTGGCTTCTCTTATGTTCTTATATTTGGAAGCCAAAAATATAGAGGTGATCAAGCATTCTTGATTTGGACCTGTTCCTATGCCTTTCACTTGGCCATCGAATTTGGAATCAAGGCAGCTACACCATCTCCCATCTGCCTTTCCCACCATCTTTTCCTCTACCACATTGCCCTGTTCACACAAAGACAACTGTCGGTGTCAAGAGGATTGTGGGTAGCACAGTTTCCCACGATGTGAGTTTGCAATGCCAAAATTGTAACGCTGAAACAATATTATTGTAGCAAACATTAGCTACGCGGTAGGGAAGAAAATCACCTCTAAACAGCAGGATGTTGCTGTGGTCTTGCAGTCTTTCAGGCCTGCAAAAACTTCAGAACCGCAAAGTTGAAAGTCAAGCACTCGCTATTTATTCCAATTGTGGAGACACATCATTAAAAGAAAAGGAAAAAATCCTTTATAGGAGACGGACCTTTTCTTTAAAGAAAAGCCTTAAATCAATACAATTGGTATTTTGGAGTTCAGGCTTGTGATCAGTTAAGCTTGCAGTCCGTTCTTGTGGTCATGATGTATGCCTCCAGCAGTGCAAAGGCAAAAAACCCAGATACTGTAGGTTCTGAACGAAGATTTAAAGGAGGCATCTGTCTGTGCAGGCCTGAAATGGGGGGTGAAACACAAAGGAATTTGTGCTCGACGAATCGGTCAGCCTAATGACTCGAACATGGCTCTGTGGGACACAGGCCTCTTCCCCGATGACTGAGGGCCGGACAGATGTGATGGCACCCTGGATTTGCCATGGGGCTTGCCATCATTTTGAGCAGAGGGTTCCCACAGGAACTCGTTTCAACATCACTGAAGGGGCCTAAGTTGGCTTGTGGCAGCTGGGGGGGGGGTCTTCCACCCCTGCACCATTTTCCTGAATTGAAATGGCACCAGGGGGCTGTCATGGAGCCTCTAGAACAGGGCAGATAAGGTCCCCCAGCTCCGTTTGGGAGGCAGGAGCCCACTGATCCCCCTACACCACACCAGAACGAAGCCGAATTGGGACCCGGTGGCAAAGTTAAGAGGAATTCCCCAGCAAGAGCTTCCTGCTCAAGAATGGCTGCAAGCCCCAGTAGTAGACTCTGGGACGTTGCCACATTTAGTTCTGCCCTGAGAAGATTTAGTTTGCAGACTGTGAACGTGCAAAAGCAACAGTATGACGCAACCCCAAACATGTTAGCTATTGACCTAGGTGTGGCCTGACTGCCATTTTGTAGCACAAGCAGTTACTGCACAGGGGCAAAGCTGCTCAGCACGTTGTTTAGCGGGGAGCATAGAACAAGAAAACTGAGATGATCCAGGTAGGGGGGTTGGCTCCCATGTCGATAAGAGAAATCAGGGGAAGTCTGCTTGGTGATCCTGTTAGGTTTGCCAGATCTCTTCGAGACACCAGCAGGGGGATGGGGAGGATGCTGCAGGAGCTGGAAGCATCACCCCCGACGTGCAGATGTCATGGGAAGTGACGTTGTGCATCACCCAGAAGTGACATAGGCACATCGGGGGCAACGCTCTGGTTTTTGGGCAAAACTCTATCGTACAATCACCCTCAACCCATAGAGTTTTGCTCAAAAACCAGAGTGTCACCCCTTCCCACATCACCTATGTCACTTCCAGGTGATGTTGGCATGTTGTCGGACATTGCTCTTGGGGGGGGAGTTTCCTCTCGCCAGCCAGCTGGCCGGTGATGGGCAAGAGCCCACAAAAGCAGGGGATCCTCCACCCCAAACTGGGGAACGGGAACCCTAGATCCTGTTCATGTCAAAGTTCTCAGCAGCCCTGATTATGAATTCCTGATTCCAAAAACTAAGGGTACATAAAGTAAACTAGGGTTTCATGTTATGTCTGAAGTGAGCCTGTATGTCTGTGTGTGTTTCTCTACTAGGGTTACCAACCTCTAGGTAGCACCTGGAGATCTGCTCTTACAGTTGGTCTCCAGACGACCAAAATAAGTTTATCTGGAGAAAATAGCTGCTTTGGAGGGTGGACTCTATGGCATTATACCCTGATAAGGTCCCTTTCTGCCCCAATAAGGTCCCTCTCCTGTCCTCCCCAGTCTCCAACTCCCAAATCTCCAGCTGTTTCCCAATCCAGAGCTGGCAACCCTTTTCTCTATGGTCTCCCCTCCCCTACAGGGTGGCCAGGCCCCGGTTGGAGATGGGAGATTCCCCCGCTCACAGCTGCTGCCCCCCCACCGCCAATCAGCGGGCTGGCTGGGTGACTTACCAGCACAGGGGGAATATCTAAGCCAAGGTTGCAGTGACATCGCTAGCGATGTGGCACAGGGTGCTCTGGAATTTGGGCATGAAATACCAGTGTCCTGCTTTGCCAGCAATGCAAAGAGGTCACTTCCGGTGTGTGCCAGAAGTGACGTCACCGATGACATCACTGTGGTGCCAGGCTAGGTCTCCCACGCTGCTGGTAAGTCCTCCATGCAAGCTGCCAGGAGGGACCCTACACCCATGCTAAGCATTTCAGGCCCCCACATGGTCAGAAGGTATGATACATCTTATCTTTTCTAGTGTTCCTTGACCAAGTATCATCCTTAAATGATCACTTACCTCAGAGTCCAGGGAGGGAGGTCACCTCCATCTTCAAGTACTTGAAGATGATAACCATCTTCAAATACTTGAAGGGCTGCCATCTAGAGGCTGGTGTGGAGTTGTTTTCTGTTGCCCCAGAAGGTTGGACCAGAACCAACGGGTTGAAATTAAATCAGAAGAGTTTTTGGCTGAACATTAGGAAGAACTTCCTGACAGCGCGGTTCCTCAGTGGCACAGGCTTCCTCGGGAGGTGGTGGGCTCTCCTTCTTTGGGGGTTTTCAAACAGAGGCTAGATGGCCATCTGACAGCAATGCTGATTCTGTGAACTTGGACAGATCGTGAGAGGGAGGGCAGGGAGGGTTGCCTCGGTGCTCAGTTCTTGTGGCCCTTTCTTACACGCCCAGGGAAATGCTAATTGCCACTTTGGGGCCAGGAAGCAATCCTGGTGGTTTGTTGTCATCTTCTGGGTGTGGAACAGCGGTCACTGCAGGTATGGAGGGGGAGGAATTTGTGAATTTCCTGCACTGAGCAGGGGGTTGGACTAGATGGCCCTGGAGGTCCCTTCCAACTCTATGATTCTATGACTCTGTGATCTTTCAGGGCTCTTACAGCTGCTGTCCTTTGTTCACAGCACCGAAATGTTCAAGTGGCGATGCTGCTGTCAGAACTCGTGATTTACACCAGATCCCGGAAGTTTGTCAGCTTTGAAGACTCAAAAAAGAAGCAGAAATTTTACGAAAACAACTCCATAGGAGAAACGAAAGGGCAAAAGCTGATTCTCAAGATGGGTAATGTAGAACCTTTAATACACAACAATAAACACTTCACTTTTTTTTTTGCTGCTTAGGTTATCACAAAACTAGAAAATGATGGGCTGGCAGTTTCCAGAATATTTCTCTAGAGCTGAATCAGAAGTCTATTTACTTGGGAGAAAGACAGATTAATTTCAATGAAACTTATTTCTAAAGAGATATGCTTAAAAACTGCAGGCAATGCAGGACCACTGCATTGAGTTTAACATACACTCAAGATTTTAGGCTTCTCCTTGTGCAACAAGTTATGCAAACTTTTGCACAAATTTTTGTACAGAAGGGGGGGAAAACCTCTGAATTTAGGTTCACTTTATGTTCTCGCTTAATTCCTTGATACCCCACCTTTCTCCCCAATGGGGTCTCGAGTAGGGATGTGCATTCGGTTAGTCCGAACCAAATGCACCCCCGAAAATGGCCCATTCGGACTCCTTTCGGGCTGCTGCTGGCCGATTCAGATTCTCTGATCTGAATCGGCTTGCCCCCGAATTGTCACCGAATTTCGGTGGCAATTCGGCCCCATTATATCCTATGGGCCATTGAAGTCAATGGCAAAAACATAGGGTATATTCTGGAGGCCGGAGGGGAGAGGGTTTGATGAAGAGGCTCCAAACTCACAGGGTAGCTGTTGGAGCCTCTCCCCAAGATACCACCCAAGTTTGAAGAACATTGGACCAGGAGGTCCAATTCGACGGGCCCCCAAACAGGTTGCCCCTTTTCTCCCCACCATAGAAAACAATGAAGGGGATGGGGCAACCTGTTTGGGGGCCCGTCGAATTGGACCTCCTGGTCCAATGTTCTTCAAACTTGGGTGGTATCTTGGGGAGAGGCTCCAACAGCTAACCTGCGAGTTTGGCGTCTCTCCCAAGCCCCCTCCCCTCCAGCCCCCTGAATATACCCTATGTTTTCACCATTGACTTCAATGGCCCATAGGATTTAAAAGGGTAAAGGTTCCCTTGCTCGAAAGCCAGTCGAATCCGACTCTAGGGTTGCGGTGCTCATCTCCGTTTCAAAGCCGAAGAGCCAGCGCTGTCCGCAGACGTTTCCGTGGTCATGTGACCAGCATGACTAAACACCAAGGCGCACGGAACGCTGTTACCTTCCCACCGAAGTGGTCCCTATTTATCTCCTTGCAATTTCTTGCTTTCGAACTGCTAGGTTGGCAGGCCCATAGGATATAATGGGGCTGAAATTGACATTCGGCTGGCTGAAAGACTCCCTAATCTGCTGGTACTGACAAAACGGACATGCGGGAGTCTTACTGCCAGCTGAAATTGATTCTGCCCAATTCGGCCGAATCCGAATGGGCCGAAGGTGGTTTGTTTTTTTTGCACACCCCTAGTGTCGAAGTGACTTACGCTGCAGTGTGGTGATGTCAGTTCTGGTTCCACACCTGGAAATGAGTTGTAGGATTACAAGTTGCCATTCTGGCCCCTCTACCACCTCCCCTCACCAGAGTGAGGGGGGGAATGGAGGGCTGGGGTGGGAATTTCTTCACCCTCAGTGGGCTTTAGACAGCCCGACGCGAGAGTGTCCTGCAAGCCCGTAGACAGGATTTTGTGGCCTGTGGGGCAATTTTTTTCCCCTGGTGGGGCTGAAGTTCTCAGTGCAGAAAGAAAAGCCATTTAGGCAAAAGGAAGCTGTTACCAGGATAGATCTCTCAATTGTAAGCTGTCAGCCACTTTAGATGACAGTTCTTGGCTGCTGCAAGGTAATCGCTTCTGCCTGCCTAAGCAACTATTCTGACAACAAGCCGGCAAGCAGGGCTGATGACTTCTATAGTCAAGAAAGCTAACACTTAGGCAGAAAAACTCTCTTAAAGGAGACCGATTTCTTGACACAGAGTTAGACGGGATCCTAGAGGTCACCTACTCCAACCCCCTTGCTCAGTGCAGGGATTAGTCAACTACAGCACCCCACTCTGCTTAAAGGAGTGCATGCCTTTAAAGACAATGTTTTAAAAGGATGGAAAAAAGCATTTACACGGGAAATTCTTGTGGGGCGGTGCCTTTAAGAAAGAGGCAGAGCCCCCAAAAGCCCCACTGTAGCTATGGGCCTGGTGCCCTGGCTTAGCCAATAGGAATTGTGCTTTCTAGGAAGTTATGTGTCCATGGGAGTTCATTTCCAGCTTGCAAAGAAGAAACCACCTTCTTTTTCCACTCTCAGAAGGCTTTCAGTATTGGCAGGGATCCTCACAATTTTGTACAGAAGAATCTCCCGAGTTGTTCACTACTCTTGGTTCATGATCGATGCTAATTCTGATAGACACACACCCCCCTGCCGATCTGGGATTGTCGGCAACCTAGTGAAAACACCTTTTTTTGTGAATGGACAATGCAAGATCCAAAAACGCATCTTTCAGTTCAGAATGGTGGGCAGAAGTTAATATACCCTGGAAGAAGCTGAAATATCGATCAGGAGGAAGCTTTTTTTCAAACAGCAGGCCCGTCGAGTGTCGATCTGCAAAGATCACCACGCTCATCATGCTCACTCCTCTCCAAAAAAGGGCCATCGCATTTTTGCATAAGAATTCCTGTTTCATATTAAGAGTCGCTGGCAGAGATCCAGCAGAGCATTTAGGCATCTAGGTAGACCTCCCGCCTAGTAATTGGAGCAGATATCCTCAAATTGTCCATTAAAAATCCTCACCACCACCCCGCCCGAACCACAATAAATGACACAAATTAGGCTTCCTGTCGTCTGCATAATTATACAGGGTTTGCAGCGGCAGCTTTTAAAGAATAGGAAGTTGTATAGCGTGCGGTTCTTTTTGCCGAGAATTTGGGGCTGAAGGCTTTGGGTGCAGAGAGTAGGGGAATGAACAGGCAGGCACCAAGACGTAACCTGGCAACGGTGTGGATCATAACAATTAACTGGTCCTAAGTGACTTTATTTGCTTTATTGTTATTATTTTTAAAGTCACACCTTTTGATTCTAACGGTTAAGTTCATATTTGAGTGTCGGAACTCACAGCCAACAATGGAGTACACACTTCTTAGAAAGGTTATAGTTTTATTGAAGAGCCATAGATGCATTAACATAGTCACTGTTAAGAATAGCCGTTGCCTATTGAACCTAATGAGATATAGGGCATTCGTATGCACCCCCCCCCCCACTGCGCTGGCCAATTAGGCACCCTCCCGCGCACGGGCTAGAGCTGGCAAGTGTTACTATGCGAAGCTGGGAATTGTTCTGCTCCCACGGTTGGCCTGGATGGCAGACAACACACATCGCCACCTGTACTTCTTTAGAGATAAGCATTTCAGTGCAAAGCAGAGAGAGAGGAATGCGAAAGCAATTTACGCAGACACTGAAAGAACATCCCAACCCCCATGGCAGCATAGCTGACATTGGGGAGCTTTAGTGGGGTTTTGGCTTACTTCAACAGACGCTACTAGAGCTGGACCTCAGCTGCTAGCTTGGGAAATGTTAAATAGTGGCTTCCATGGATGAGCAGGCTCGAGTCTAATTAGGGCTGCCAAGTGTGGGCGGTGGGCGGGGAAACCTCCGCTTTGAAGGCCCAATTTCCGCCATGGCAGAATCGGGCCCCGGGGGGAACGCCGCCCCCCAAGGCTGCATCACCGGAGGTGACGCAGCCACGTTGCTCATGTTGGGGGCATGGCCCAGATCGTCGGGGGGGGGAAACCATATGGTTTCCCCCCCCACGATCTGGGCCACGCCCCCAACGTGAGTGACATCACATGTCACTTCCATCGAAATGCTGGTGGCACGTGCGCGCTTTGCGCGCGCATCCGGAGCTGGAGAAGCCTCCCCCGCCACTGAGTTTGCCAGACTTGGCAACCCTAAGTCTAATGATCAACTCAAATTCATTTGTGATTTCAGCCAGAGCAAGACCAGACTCCAGAGCCTCAGCTCTGTTAAATAGCATGCAATTGCCACACCCAAACACACCCCACTCCCAATGATAGGCTCTTTACATATCATGACTACTTGATTCGTTACTTTCAGAGTCCTGGTAGGCTATTGCTCTTGTGCTCCAAGCTCAGCCAGTCTCTGCGGTGACGGACCTGGAATGATTCAGTCCCAATGCATAAGAGGAAACCACAGTTGGTGGAATATTTACTTGGAATATTTGCAAACTATTGAGAAGACTTTCAGCAATTCGGATTGCGCAAGGGCAGAGAAGGGTGCAGAAACAAAGTGACACCCATCTCTGATAACGGGAGGACAAATGGGCTCCCTGCAATTTGCATAACCGTAGGGGGGTATTCCCCCTGCCCCAGCTCAGGAATTTGTATAGAATTTGGAAAGTATGGTTGGTCCTTTTCCTGAAAGATTAGAGATGAAGGGGTAGGACCCTAAGTGATGAATAAAAACCACTAGAAATATGAAATTTCTACCTCCCTCCTCAATTGGCTTCATCCAGTTATGCCAGGGGTCGCCAACATGGTGCCCATGAGCACTATGAAGAAGGAGAAGAAGGAGGAGGAGGAAAAGGAAGAGAAGAAGGAGGAGAAGGAGGAGGAGGAGGAGGAAGAGGTAAAGAAGGAGGAGGAGGAGGAGGAGGAGAAGAAGAAGAAGAAGGGGAAGAAGAAGAAAAGGAGGAGAAGAAAAGAAGAAGAAAATAAGGAGGAGGAGGAGAGATTGGATTTATACCCTACCCTTCACTCAGGATCTCAGAGTAGCTTACAATCTCTTTTCCCTTCCCCTCCCCACAACAGACTCCCTGTTAGGTTGGTGGTGCTGAGAGAGCTCTGAGAGAACTGCTCTTGAGAGAACAGCTTTGCCAGAAACTATGGCTTGCCCAAGGTCATCCAGCCAGGTGCGAGTGGAGGAGTGGGGAATCAAACCCGGTTCTCCCAGATTGGAGTCTGTGCTCTTCACCACTACACCAAACTGGCTCTCTGTGGTGCCTGCTGACCCCTTTCCTGATACCTAACCAAGTGTTTTTAGGAAATGGGTGAGGCTGGGTGGGGCTTTTGCCCAGCAAGGCTTCTGTTTGGCCATTGGGATTTTGAATGGCCGTGAGGATTTTTTAAAATGTTGTTTCCCTGTCCGACTGCAGGTGGGCTGCAGCAGCCATTTTGTGGCTGGCCCCACCTCCCATGGCAGCCATTTTGTGGCTGGCCCCACCTCCCCTGGCAGCCATTTTT
>NW_015174313.1:435044-477701 GCF_001447785.1 Gekko japonicus | reverse complement strand
GGCCCCCCCCCCCCCCGTGTTACACTTTCGGGGCCTGGGAGCTCTGTGCACACATGGTGCTCTAAGGTGCTTGGCCATTCTTTCAGTAAGCGAAACAGACTGGTGTGAATCTGCTTTATTTTGCACTGGGATTGATGGAGGAATTGCACTGATGAGGGATCCTGGTATGCCTCTGAGGGCCCTTTGAATCAGGGACTCCAGGCATGATCCCCGGGACTGAAAGGCGCTTCACTCGGCTGGATCAAGCCCAGTGTTTTTAGATATGTCAAGCTTTTCACTTGATTGTGTGAGTGGGGGCTGTGGCTCAGTGGAAGAGCCTCTGTTTGCATTGCAGAAGGTCCCAGGTTCAATCCCCGGCATCCCCCAGGACCAGGCAATAGGTGATGTGAAAGACCTCGGCCTGAGACCCTGAAGAGCCCCTGCCAGTCTGAATAGATCGTACAGAACTTTATAGACCAGTGGCCTGTTTCAGTATAAGGCAGCTTTATGGGAGGGGCTGTGGCTCAGTGGAAGAGCCAGCCCCCTAGCTAGACTCCACATGCAGCTGCTGGGTGACCTCGGGCAGGCCACAGTTCTCTCAGAGCTGCTCTCTCACGAGCAGTTCTCAAAAGAGTTATCTCAGCCCCACCTACCTCACAGGCAGTGTTCCCTCTAAGCTGAGTTAGTGTGAGCCAGCTCACAGTTTTTTAAGCCTCCAGCTCACCCATTTTTGTCTTAGCTCAGGAAGGAGGGCTCCAGAGCAAAAGTAGCCAAATTGCTCCCTCACAACTTTAATGCCAGCAGCTCACAAAGTAAAATTTTTGCTCACAAGATTCCACAGCTTAGAGGGAGCGCTGCTCACAGGGTGCCTGTTGTGGAGAAGGGAAGGGAAAGGAGATTGTGAGCCGCTCTGAGACTACCTTCAGGTAGTAAAGGGCGGGGTATAAATCTAATCTCTTCTTCTTCTCCTCTGTTTTCGGTATGGGTCACTGGGGCACCGGGGGTGAGGGACGACGTCACTTTTGATGCCACAAAAATAATAAAATAAAATAAAAATAGAAGAGCCACCCACCCACCCCGCCATGTCACCCTCCTAGCTATAGGCCTGGTCGTTATCCCTGAGCCCAACTGAATGGGATATTTCTGGCAGATGCAGGGAGCAGAGTCTCTTCCTTCTTCTCCCTCTGTCCCCCTGCAACGAGGGCCCCGGGGGCTAGCAGGAGGGCGAGGAGGAAGCGCCGGCACACCAGCTGAGAGCGGGAGAGCCAGCTCCCCCCTTCTTTCCTTCCTCTCCCTCCCCAGCTTAGCCGTCGCCCTCCCCCTGGGAGGCAAAGCGGAGAACCCACCATGGCTTCTGTCTGCTGACCCCAAAGTCCCAGCAGGAGGATCGGCGGCGGCAGGGGCAGGACCAGGCAGCCGCCTGCAGGCTCGGCTTCATTCTCATGGCTAACAGGCTGCTGTGCAGCCTGGGGAAGACTGGCTGGACTGCATGGAGCTGGGCTACAGCACCGCTGTGGTACCTGCCTGCCCCCTTCCCCTCGCACCCCTCCGGGCTCCATTGAGCAAAGTGCTGCTCTTGCCTCTGCTCAAGCAGGCAGCAGGTGAGTGGCTCTCAGGTGGGCAGCAGATGGGGATCATAGGACCATAGAGTTGGAAGGGACCTCCAGGGTCATCTAGTCCAACTGGCCAGTCAGTTCTCTCCTTGTTTGCTCTGTGCACAGCCTGCTCCTGGGAATCGGGAGAGGGGCGCACAAGAATCGGCTGTGGGGCATGCAGGGATTCGGGAGGGGGCAGTGCCCCACATGCCCCGCATTAGCTACGGCCCTGGAAAGAGCCTCTGCTTTGCATGCAGTAGGTCCCAGGTTCAATCCTCAGCATCTCCAGTTAAAAGGATCCAGCAATAGGTGATGTGAATGACCCTGGAAAGATGCTGCCAGTCTGAACAGGCAATACTGACCTTGATGGACCAATGGCCCGCTTCAATATAAGGTAGCTTCATGTGCGACTGCAGCCTTGTGTCTCAAAAAATAAAAGCTGAGATTTCTTCTGTTGCATTTGATGCCTGATACTGTATTCCAGCATCTGCTGCTGCTGCTTAGTGGCTGGTCATGCCGATTGTGGCTTTCCACAGCTCCTATGCATCTTAAATCCATCACTTTCGAATATGAGTTTATAATACAGATGCAGGGGAAAATAAACTATGGGGGGGGGGAAGTAGCATAAATATCGTACGGTGGATTTGTCAGAATTACTCATCGAATTAGCTCTCAGATTTAAGTATAACTTTTAAGAATATCGGGTCAGCCGTTTTTAATGCTTTCCTTTGTAAAAACGATTGTGGCAATTTCTTTTCACAGCCAAAAATTTCGTCTTGCACACGTGCCGGTTCATCACCCGGATCTACCCCAAAGGGACACGGACAGGCTCTTCAAACTACGACCCCCAAGAATTCTGGAGTGTCGGTTGTCAAATGGGTATGTGCCTTCAGAAAACATTGTAGAACCAAAGCCTGTTGGCAGCTAAAAAGACTAACATTTGTTCCAGCATAAGCTTCCAAGAGCCAAAACTCACGTCATCAAGGAGCATGTATTCCATCTGCAACGTTACAGGACAGCATGGTATTTTTTAAGGCAACATATGTTTTTAAGAGTTTTATTAGTTTATATATAGAAAGGGGGAAAGGGAAAAGAAGGGGGGGGGAAGAGTACAGAGTTATACATAAAAATCCAATTTAACATTCTACATGCAAATCTTCTCCTGAAAGTTTCACAACTGTTATAACCATCTTTCTTATTGTTCTTCATTTAGTCTTCGTTTCTCAGTACTTATGTTTTAACCAGTCATAAAATGCCCTCCATGGTCCCATAAATTCTTCTTCCATTTTTCCTTTTAGTATATTTGTCAATCTGTCAATTTCAGCACATTCCATAATCTTCCTTATCAACTCATTAAGCACTGGGATTTTCAATGTCCTCCATGTCACTGAAAATAAGATTCTGGTTGCTGTTATAACATGTAAAAAAAAGTATCTATGGTTCTTATCTAAGTCATCTGGTAGACAGTTTAACAGGAATATCTCTGGTTTAAAAACTATTGTAATATTCATTTATACAACATTTGTTGTGGGAGCTGAACTGTTTAGGAACTGTTTCTTTAACTTGTATTGTAAAGGACATGTTGCTTGAGACTGTCCCTTTTATATTGTGCCTGCGAATGCCTTTATGTGATTGTGAATTGCATGTTGTGAATAGCAGAAGTTACTGCTGTGAGCTTCTCTGATTGTAAGAATTTTTAAACTTAATGTTCCCTCTAAGCTGTGGAGTCTTGTGAGCAAAAATTCTACTTTGTGAGCTACTGGTATAAAAGCTGTGAGTGAGTGATTTGCCTACTGCATAAATTAGTTTGCTCTGGAGCCCTCCTTCCTGAGCGGAGACAAAAATGTGTGAGCCGGAGGCTGAAAAACGGTGAGCTAGCTCACACTAACTCAGCTTAGAGGGAACACTGCTTGAGACTATAATAATTACCCTGAAATTGCTTAGACACTTTATGATTTGATTATATAATTTATAAACATTACTCAAAAGGAAAGGGAAAAAAAATAAGTCTGGATGTATTGCAGTTAAGTGCTTGTAACGGCCATACACTCGGTGTTTCTTTGCCTCTGTCAACTCGTTTACACTGGGAGTCCCAGCAGTTCTTGTAAAACCTCCTGGAAATTGGCAAACCTAGGTTTAGGATAAAAATGGTAAGGTGTGAACCAAGGATGTCAAGAATTGCTAGGCACCTAAGGAGGCAGTAAGGCTAAAGAGACCGTGGAGCTAGAAGACTGTTGGTTTCAGGTAAGCCATGTTGGTCCAAAGAAAATCCCCAAAATTAAAAAAAAGAAGTTTTTTATTGTGTTGGGGGGAAGTATTTGTGAATTTCCTGCATTGTGCAGGGGGCTGGACTAGATGACCTGACCCTGACCTGGTGGAACTCTGCCAAATAACATCAGAGCCCTGCAGGATCTTATAAGAACATAATAAGAACATAAGAGATGCCAATGTTGGATCAGGCCAAAGGCCCAGCCAGTCCAACACTCTGTATCACACAGTGGCCAAAAATACCAGTGCCATCAGGAGGTCCAGCAGTGGGGCCAGGACATTAGAAGCCCTCCCACTGTTGCCCCCCCCAAGCACCAAGAGGACAGAGCATCACTTGCCCCAGAGCCCCTACCTATACCTTGTGGCTAATAGCCACTGATGGACCTCTGCTCCATGTGCTTATCTAATTCCCTTTTGAAGCCGTCCATGCTTGTAGCCGCCACCACTTCCTGTGGCAGTGAATTCCATGTGTTAATCACTCTTTGGGTGAAGAAGTACTTCCTCTTATCCGTTCTAACCCGACCGCTCAGCAATTTCATGGAGTGCCCACGAGTTCTTGTATTGTGAGAAAGGGAGAAAAGTACTTCTTTCTCTACCTGCTCTTTCCCATGCATAATCTTATAAACCTCGATCATGTCACCCCTCATTTGTCGTTTCTCCAAGCTAAAGAGCCCCAAGCGCCTTAACCTTTCCTCATAGGGAAAGTGTTCCAACACCTTTATCATTTGAGTTGCCCTTTTCTGCACTTTTTCCAAAACTATAATATCCTTTTTAAGGTGTGGTGAGCAGAATTGCACACAGTATTCCAAATGAGGTCGCACCATTGATTTATATAGGGGCATTATGATATTGGCTGATCTGTTTTCAATACCTGTTTTCAATACCTGTTTTCAATACCTGTTTTCAATACCTGTTTTCAATACCTGTTTTCAATACCTGTTTTCAATACCTGTTTTCAATACCTGTTTTCAATACCTGTTTTCAATACCTGTTTTCAATACCTGTTTTCAATACCTGTTTTCAATACCTGTTTTCAATACCTGTTTTCAATACCTGTTTTCAATATCTGTTTTCAATAATGTATTCTAATGTATCTTATGCAATTCCTCTGGGCCTGAAAGGCAGAGATGTTCTGCCAGGTGTTTGGTTGAGGACAGCGATGATTGACATCATAGCTGGGACCCTACCTGGGACCCCGGCTCCTGTGGAGTCTCCCCCCCCCTCCATGCAAAGCACTCACAGACCAGATGGGAAGGAACTGCCGTTTTTTTCCGCCACTTGTGTTTAATTATTGTATAATGCTCAATACGATTTTATATTGTATAGAAATATTGCTTTCTAAATTCACATGCCTTCTCCTGTGATGACATTCTGTGTCTCTGCTTCCTGTTGCAGCCCCAAATTGTCTAGTGTGAGACCAAATGGTCTGAACTACCTAATAGCCATGCCATATACCCACATTCCTTAACACCTATCTGCTAAGAGCCAGACTTGAGGGCTCCTGGCCTACATGGAACATGTCATGTACACCATGAAGAAAGCTGGAACTTGGGTCACCTGACTGCAGGCAGGCCCCCAAACCCCTAGCCAATACCCACAAGCAGCTATGGCAACCATCAATTGGGCACACACCCTGTCCGCTCGTTATTGGCTGATGGCCACAGCTAATTATGACTGGGCAGGGGACTATAATTCTGTTGGTCTGTATGGGAGAGAGCTCTCTTCGCTCTCTTCTCTCCTCCTGCTATTGCTTGTGTTATTGCATCCTGGAATGCTGACTCTTGGAACAAAGAGCAACCTTTTTGTTACTGTGGATCTGTATCTCTGAACAGACTGAGACTACATACCTGTGCAAAGATGGGATTTCTCTTCAAAATCCCTTGGTGTCTAACTGTACTATGTACCTTGGACTATCTTGGACTGTTGGATGTTCCTGAATTTGGTAACTATGAATCTGCTTAAATGTGTAGTAAGGGCAAAATAGCCATAGGCTTTGTTATTTTGTACCCTCTAGTCGTCTGAGTGCTATGCTTTGTACTGAATAAAGATCATTCATATTTGTAATTATCTCTGGTGCTGTAACTGAACTCCAAGGCTAAATCTTGTGTCTAACGCTGACCACAAAGCTACCATTGTGAGAGAGTAAATAGTGTGCACCTCTGAGTAGAGCTGCTGATGTGTAAGTCCCAGATGCCAACTAAGGGATTGAATCTCTGCCCTTAGGCGAGGCGGGGACTCTTGTGAAGAGATTCTGGTGGCAAATCGTTGTGAAGACCAGAGATAGTATAGACTGTCTCGTGGATTGTTGTTTAATGTGCTGAAATACTGGATTCCCTCGCAACCCTGGACTGAGTGGGTTAATCCTGTACATATATATATATATATATTATGGTTTTAGAATGTTGCACATCACTTAGAGCTCCAAGGTTGCGGGCATTAGGCAATTAAGAAATGTAATGTAATAAATAAATAAATAATGACCCTGGAGGTCCCTTCCACCTCTATGGTTCTATGATTCGATGTAGTTCCTTTTATTAAGAACAACCGAAATAATGAAGACCAAGATTCAAGACCAGCAGCACCTTAAAGACCAATAAGATTTCCAGGGTGTAATCTTTTGAGGGTCAAAGCTCCCTCCATCAGGTATTTAAATAAAGGAAACGAGATGAGAGCCCCCTCCGCTTGCTGAGGTAAAGGCCAGAGTCTAATCAAATGTCTCTCCAACACACGAAAAACAGAACTTGCAGGTCAGGCCTGTTTTAAATGCAGGAAAATACCAAGGTCCTTACAGTAACCCTAAAGGTAAAGGTAAAGGTTCCCTTGCTCGAAAGCCAGTTGAATCCAACTCTAGGGATGCAGTGCTCATCTCCGTTTCCAAGACAAAGAGCCAGACCTGTCCAGAGACGTTTCCGTAGTCATGTGGCCGGCATGACTAAATGCCGAGGCGCACGGAACGCTGTTACCTTCCCACCAAAGCGGTACCTATTTATCTACTTTCAATTCCTTGCTTTCGAACGGCTAGGTTGGCAGGAGATGGTGCCAGACTGAAGGCAGAAAGGCATGGTAATGAGGAAAAGTGGGATACATTTTAGGGATAACTTGACGATGCATGGGAGATCTGTGGCGAGGAATTCCAGTTTTGTTGGAAAACGGAAACAGCCACTGTTCACTCTTATAAGATCAGCACCCAAGCGCTGGAGGAGAGGGAGTGTAACCCTCAGTGCCATTTTCTCAATGTAAGCCATCTCCGCAATCCAAACGGCAATTTGCCTTCTGAAGGACTAACATACCTGTGAACTCACCTGGAGGCCAACACTGTAGCTGCCAACTCAGGGTTAGTGAATTCCTGGAGATCTGAGGTCAGCGCCTGGGGAAGACACATTTTCGGGAAGGGAAAGGGGCTAAGTTGGGATGTGAGGCCACAGAGTCCTCCCTCAGAAGCTGCCGTTTTCTCCAGGGGAACTGATCTGCAGACAGCCCCCTAGCTAGACCTTTTTTGTGGGAGGGAGCAATGAGGGGGCTTCTTGGTCGGAGGGAGGGAGGCGCCATGGCCGATGATGCAGGGAGAAAAGGGGCGGGCCAGCAACCTGTCTTCTTCCTGACAGGACGGACTTCCTGACAGGACGGACTTCCTGACAGGACAGACTTGGCACTCAGGCCCACGCCTTGGCAAAAAGGAGCCACTGGCATCTCTGGTGCCTCCCTGCCTCCTCAAGTCATTCCATAAGCCCCTCTTGCCAGCCATTGGTGGCCTCTGGGCTGGGTGGAGGTTGCCGGTGGAACTTCAGGGCATTCAATAGGCCACTGGGATGGCTCGCCAAGAGGCTGAGTCAAAGGTCTTCCATTGCTGCTGCCCCTGAAGGGGGTGGGGAAAGGGTCTCCCCAGAGCCATTTCCGATGGGAAGAGAAGGGTGTAACCGATGGCTGTGAAGGTGGGCTCTGCTGCTTTTGGGGCAGGCCTGCCACTGAGCAATCTCAGTTGGGCTGTTTCAGTTGCATCTGCAAAGGAGCGTGGCTTTCACTTTTCGAGGGGAACGGCCCGGGAAGGCTGGTGACTCATTGTCCCCTTCCTCTGGCTGCGCTTAGCAGAACCACCCCAGAGCCGTCCCTTTGTAGTTCAACTGCCCTTGGTGAACCCGCTTAAGCCAGTCTGCTTGGTTTGCTGCCGGGGGGGGGGGCATTGTGAATTTGGGAGGGGGCATTGCCCCATGGGCCCCGCACTAGCTACAGCCCTGTCTGCAGGTAAGTTGTAATTTCAAGAGAACTCCAGCTCCCCCATTTGAAAGTTAGCAGTCCTACCGTGATCCCATGCATGTTTCCAAACATGTGGGCCTGGGCAAATGCACTGTGTGTAACGCATGTTAGTCATTCACATTTAGCTGCAAAAAATGCACACCAGTCCTCAGAATGACTTCTCTGTCAGTTACCACCGTATCCTAAATGTCAGTGAACACAACAGTTCTGTACCCGTCCCTTGGTCTTCAGAGGATTCTCTCAATCTATATATTGTAGCTCGGTTACTCTGGAACCTCTTTCCTGACCATGAATTCATTTAACACATGCATGTATTGCTCCCTCCAAAGCATGGCTGAGATGGTCTCAAAATTAAATCATACAATGGAAACAGCATAAAATGCACTACAACTTTGGTGGCGGAAAGTAGCATCAACCACAGCCAACTTATGGAGACCCTGTAGGGTTCTCAAAGCAAAAGACAAACAGATGTGGTTCTCCATTGCCTTTCTCTGCATACCAACCTTGGACTTCCTCGGTGGCAGCCCTGCAGCTGAACCTTTTTTTTGGGGGGGGGGGGAAGGGGGCACGGTGGTTAATTTAATTAACTAAATTATATCAATGGAGACTTTCAGTATTGTAGATAGTGTTGCTTTTAGAGGCTTGGCAGAGTTCCTGGCAGAGGACAGTGCTGTGTGCAATTTAACTCAAGTGCTATTTAACTCAACAGCAGCTCTGTGTCGGGAAGGGTGAAGGAAGCCTACAGCTGCGGACGCTCCGAGCCCTTCACTCCAGGTGTGCACAGAAAGCAGGAGAAGAGTTTGGATTTATACCCCACCCTTCACTACTTGAAGGAGTCCCAGAGCAGTTTACAATCTCCTTCCCTTCCTCTCCCCACAACAGACACCCTGGGAGGAAGGTGGGGCCGAGAGAGCTCTGCAAGATCTGCTTGTGAGGGAACAGCTCTGAGAGAACTTGTGACTGACCCAAGGTCACACCAGCAGCTGCATATGGAGGCGTGGGGAATCCAACCTGGTTCTCCCAGATTAGAGTCTGCGCTCCTAACCACTACACCACACGGGCTCACAAGCACATGGGGGGGGGGGGGGAGAAGATGACAAGGGAGGGCCAAGCGAGCCCCAGCATGTGCAAAGGGCCTGGCTGCTGGTCAGGAGGACAGAAGTGCAAGCAGCTGGCTGGCTGGCTAAAACTCACTTCACCCTCCCAACCAGCAGCCAGGCCCTTTGCACGTGCTGGGGGCTGGGGGTGGAGCCGGCTTTGCGCTCACTTCCTCGGCCCTCTGTTCTCCTCTTCTCCTCCTTCTGGCCATGGGCTTTCTCCGCACACCTGCAGTGAAGAGCTCAGAGCGGCGGCAGCCGTAGGCTTCGCTGGGAGGGAAGTGGAGGGTCTGACATTCACCAGGAAGGGGGTGTCAGCTAGGCCTCTCTCAAGCCCTGTCTGCCATGGGAGCGGGGGGGGGGGTGACTCTGGAATGTTAAGTTTCGATTCTGCTGCGTCTTCTATGTTTCTGTTAGCTCTGCATGACCTTCACTCCCTGGTGTAGCCTTTCTCTTGGGAAAAGTAGCCCGCTATTTTGGCGGGCTTCTTCCTGGTCCCTGATTGGTAGGGCTGCCAGCCTCTCCAGGTGGGGCCTGGGGATCTCCCGCTTTTACAACCGATCTCCAGCTGACAGAGATCAGCTCCCCTGGAGAAAATGGCTGCTTTGAAGGGTGGACTCTGTGGCACTGGACCATGCTGAGGCCCCTCCCCTCCCCAAACCCTGCCCTCTCCTGGCTCCACCCCCAAAGTCTCCAGGTATTTCCCAATCCAGACCTGGCAACCCTACTGATTGGCCCTGGTCCATCAGGGGGCCTCCTTGAATACTGTATAACTGTTCGCACGCTTTTGTTTAGTTTCTAACACGAGATGGTTAAGAGATCTGCATGCTCTCAGTGTCTCAATGAACTTTCCTTCTTTGAATGAAAGCTGTCGGGAACTGATTGCTGCAGGAGTCTGACAGGGGGCTGGGCACATCTGAGGGGGGCTTAGCCTTGGCTAGCGACGGCCCTGCTTGGTGGCCTCTCATCTACGTACTAACAAGGGACATCCCTGCTTAGCAGCCGGGATCTGATGAGGTCAGGCTAGCCTGGGCCATCCAGGTCAGGGCTTTATATCTAGATTATTGGGATCAGAGCTACAAACTCTTTATAGCCTGGCTAAGAGAACCTGTTCTCCCTTACATCTGGGGATTATTCCTAATGCAAATCTTCCAGCAGTATACCTCTATCAACTCATAGCTCCAAATTTGCGTAGAGCCATATCCTTGGCTAGATTTAATGTTCTTCCTTCAGCTATCTTATCTGGCAGATTCCAAGGGATTCCCTATCCTAGCAGGTGCTGCCCTTGTATGAAGGATTGTGTTGAAACTGTTGCCCATGTCCTCTTCCAGTGCCCTCTCTATTTGGCGTCCCGTCGGGATCTTCTATATCCCATATTAGGCCATTTTTTTTTAGAGACCCCTGATGATTTTAAGCTCCTTTTCTTGCTCGATAACTCAGATACAGAAATAACTGAAATAGCAGCAAAGTTTCTCTGCAGTGCCATGGCCCTACGGCCTGATAAATGATATTATGAATTAGGTTTTTTTATGATGCTACTCTGTGATGTTATTCGGCAATTTAGATTACTGTATCTTTATTTATATGCCAATAAAAGGCTTTGGAATGGGATTGGAATGGTCAGGGCTTTGTAATCAAGTAAATAAGTTAGGAAGAGGATGTTTTTTATGCATTTTGGTTGAACACACACACACACACACAAAGCTGGGAATTTATGCCTCTTATCGATCAGCAACTGGAACTGCTTGGACTGAGTCCCGCCCCCAGAGACGGACCATTTAGCCGGCCAGTAGCTGACCCACAGGCAGGAAAAATGCATGGAGAAAGTTGGGTTCGGGCTAGGAGACTTGCCAGCAATCCAAACCAAGGAGAGGTAGCATGATTTTCCTTTGCCACCATCTCTTTGTAATGGCTTTCCCGTACAAAGGATCACCAAGGAGGGTTGCATGTTGTTTGGGGATTTGTTTTTTAAAGAAATGCCTCTGTTCATGTGACGCCTGTGAGAAACAGTCTAAAGACTGTGCTGATGATAATGAACATATTGCAGGGGGAGGGGAATGGCAAAGCCATCCTCAAAATTTTGCAACAGCAATTCTGCAGCACTAACCTTTAAAGCAGGCATGTGGGTTCCAGAAATGTCAACATGTTACCAAATATTGCCTTCCTACTCTTGACCGTGAGCCAGTTTGGCGTAGTGGTTAAGAGCGGAGGACTATAATCTGGGAACCGGGTTTGAATACCCACTCCTCCACATGCAGCCACCTGGGTGACCTTGGGTCAGTCACAAGTTCTTTCAGAACTGTTCTCTCAAGGGCAGTTCTCAAGAGAGCTCTCTCAGCCCCTGCCTCACAGGGTGTCTGTTGTCGGGAGAGGAAGGGAAGGAGATTGTAGGCTGCTCTGAGACTCCAAGTGAAGGGCAGGGTATAAATCCTCCTCCTCCTCCTCCTCCTCCTCTTCTTCCCATGAAAGCTGGGAAAGTTTACATTGTTACAAGTGGGGGCCCACAAGACTCACAGGAGGTGGGAAATCCCATCTCCCCCCACTTTCTCGCCAGATCTGGTGTGGCACCTGAGCTCTCCTGCAGCTGCTGCACCTGGTTCAGCCCCTGGACTGCTTCACCATTGCCGGGCCAGTCGCATCTCCTGGGTTCCACCCAGGGGTCGTTTCGTAGAAAAAGAGCTAGGGGAACTCATTAGCATAACTCATTAGCATATGCCACACCCCTGACATCATAAGGCCCAGCAGTGTACCTGCAAGGCTGGCGGGAGTGCGAGGAAGCCCCGCCAAGGCCCTCCCTGCCCCCAGGCAGGGGTGGGGAGAGGCAGGGAGGAAGCAACTTACCCTCCCTCTTCTCCTACCTCCTCCTGGCTGAATGAGGGCCGGAAGCGGGGCGGATGGAAGCAGGGGGTGGGGCTTCGTCGTGTGCCCCGTCCCCCACCCCTCACCCAGGGGAACTGCGATCCCCCACGACCCCCCCCCGAATCGACCTCTGGTTCCACCACACTGAAGGTACGAAAGAAAGAGCATTCTCTGCACTTGCACAAAGAATGCTATTTTGCATTGAGGGTCACCCAAATTTACTGGAAAATCTGTTTTGGGTGAGTGTGTCCCAGATCTGCAGATTTAGATATCCACAGATGGGGGTAACACTTTGGAAACAGTATACAGATACTCCACTTTTCTCTCAGGCAGAAACCCAGCCATCATCCCACCTTCCATGTTACCCTCACAAAAAGCAACTCTCTGAGGAAAGTTAGGCTGAGAGAAAGTGACTGGCCCGAGGACACCCTGTGAGCTTCTGTGTCAGAGCAAGGATTTGAACCCGGGCCTCCCACATCATAGTTTAACACGAGCAACAACATCATTACATGCTGCCACATGGTTTGTTATGTTCGGCGGTGAATGATCTCTTTCCTCTACAACACGCAACAGTTGTTGGTGTTCGTTCTTGGTCATCCTTAATGGCATCTGCGTAATGCAAAACAAAAGACAAATTGATCCATTTGGTGATATTAGCTCCTTGGCACGGAACACTGTGACTGGATCCGTTACTGGTGGCGGACATCTTCCTGGCAGGAAAGGATTATTAATGGAGTGCCATTCAAGGCTCTCGCGGCCCGCATTACAGAAAATTGGGCGCTTTGTAAATGTCACCGCAATATCCAGAATGGAATGGGGGAAGCGGCGAAGGGCTTTATTAGTTCTGTAAAATGTTATTTATGTGTTTATTTATAGCCCGCCTGTCTCACTGAGACTCAAGGGCGGATTACACAGTTTGTGTCAAATACAATCGATAGGATGGGATGTCCAGTAAATGAAACAATAAGGTTCTGCATAGCAGAGATCTGAAAATGGAGCTGAGACAAAGAATAAGCATTAGCAAGGTAGATTAAATGATGCAGGAATTACATAGTAGGATAATATTTACATCAACAGACAGTATGTACTACACACAGTCTCCAAGCCTTTACTGAAGCATCTTTTTGAAGCATTTAGTTACAGAGAGCCAGTTTGGTGTAGTGGTTAAGTGCGCGGACTCTAATCTGGGAGAACAGGGTTTGATTCCCCACTCCTCCACTTGCAGCTGCTGGATGACCTTGGGCGAGCCATAGTTCTGTCTAGAGCTGTTCTTGAAAGGGCAGTTCTCGAAAGAGCTCATAATGATTCCTAGTTTATGTGAGTGTGTGTCTTTTTAAAAGTTTGGTTGCATGGTGGTGGTAAGTAGACTAGAGTGGTTGAGAGAAGCAAGCGTGGTATGATTGGTGGTTGACAGAGAGGGGGAGGGGTTTTGGAAGTGACAATGAGTGGATGAGTATGTATGTCAGTCAGGTTTGACAGTTACATGTTGACAGTTGATAAGTTCAGTTAGTTCTGTGTGGGGAATGAGTGAGACAAGCAGTTAGTTCTGGGTATGAAGGAAGTTAGAAGCAGTCCTGTATGGTATAAGTTAGTTCAGTGAGAAACAGAAGGAAGGCTAAGAGAATAGGAAAAAGTAAATGAACGTTTAATTAAAGAAAGGCTGTATGTCCTGATAAACTGGAGAGAAACAGTGAAAATATATGATCTTGAGTTAAAGTGTTACAAAGTTACCTGAAAGATCCCTGTCAGTAAGGGAGCATATTGTGTGTGATACACCAAGCAATGGTTCATTAATTACACATTATTAGATACCTTGTTCTACCCTTTTATTTATAAATTATTTCAATAAATCCTCTTTTATTCAAATATACCAGCTCTGAAAGAAATACTTTCTCAGGACCACATAGTTCCTCGTAAGCCTTGTACTCGGTCTACCAAAATAGTAAGAGCAACAGTAAAGTATAAAGGTTTGAAAGCCTTAAATTTCCTGCTGGCAGCCGTATATACCTAGTAGAAGGAAATAAAGAACACTTTTAAAGGGAAACCAGTCCTCCCCAATAAGGAGGGCGTCACAGAGCTCCTCAGCCCTGCCTAGCTCACAGGGTGTCTGTTGTGGGGAGGGGAAGGGAAAGGAGTTTTTAAGCCACTCTGAGACTCCGAGTAAAGGGCGGGGTGTAAATCCAATCTCCTCCTCCTCTTCCTCCTAATTGGTGGAAAATTCCATCGAGTCACAGCTGACTGCTTAGGCCATCCGGGTCAATAAAAGAGATGAATAGAGGTGGTTGGCCATTGCCTGCCTCTGCATGGTAACCCTGGACTTCCGTGGTGGTCTCCCATCCAACTACTAACCATGGCCGACCCTGCTCAGCTTCTGAGATCTGACGAGGTCAGGTTAGCCTGGGTCATCCAGGTCCAGCACAGTCTTAGTTAAGTATGTGAAAAAACCTCTCCTAAAGAATTCAATTTTGCCTAGTTTGTAGACAGCTGGGAGGGTGGGCCTCATAAGGCGGTCCATTCCAGAGAATGCCCGGGCACGGACAGTGGTTGATTTTGCCCATTTGCAAGGTGGTACCTTCAGGAGCCCCCATTCCAATGAGCGAAGCTATCATGGCAGAGCGTAGAGGGAGAGGTGGTCCCACAGATGTGAGGTACCAAGACCAGGAAGGGCTTTGTATGTGATAGTCAAAATCCCTTGAACTGAGCTGAATTTAAAGTACATTTGTGTGTCTCTTCTTTTAGCTATTTCAGACACTGCACCTTTAACAAATGTATAAGTATACAATTTTTTTTAATGAAATAAATGGATGTAGGTTTCCAGTACAGGGGGGAGCTCTGATTGTCTGAAACATGTATTATGGTCACAAAACAAGGTTTTCAGAGTATGTTTTCAAAATACGGACTGGAAGGCTGTTCTTAATATATGCAATTATAAATATGTTTTCCCCCCCTCAATAGTGGCCTTAAACTTCCAGACACCAGGACAACAGATGGACCTACAAAATGGGAAATTTTTGGACAACGGTGGTTCCGGCTACCTCTTAAAACCAGAGTACTTGAGAAAGAAGAATACCCAGTACAACCCATTTGATGTCGTTGGGAAATACAATCCAGTTACACTTACGATAAAGGTAAGGGACTTTTGCCAAAACTTTCACTGATCATTTTTGCAATGGTCGTTTTTATCCCCACAACAGCCCTGTGACTTAGATTAGGCTGAGAGTGACCGGCTGAAGGTTGCTTCACAAGCTTCAGGGCTGAAAGGGAGTGTGAACTTGGATTTTCCCAGTCCTACGGTAGTTCAATGCCCTAACAGTGACACCATGCTGGTTCTCATCGGATGACCTGTTCTTAGGCAGCTGTGCACCAGGAAACATTTTGCTGGCAGGGAGTGCGTTGTACGGCCACTGGAACACCCCCTCATATTTGTAAGAAGTGGCTGGATTGGGACAATGGTAGCCACCATGTAGCCTACATGAACTGAACTGAACTAAACTTCCAGACAGTTTTGCGGTCTGCTTGCACGACAGCACCATTAAGTGTTGTTATTTACGTGGATCTCAGTTCACCTGGGTAATTCTTCAGCTACAATTTAGGACATTACCGCGAATGAGTGAAAAAAATAGCAGATTGAATTAAACCTTTCAGGGCGAGCTGTGATGTTCATGTACAGAGACGGTCCTGGGAAATTGCCTGTGAGAACAAAAATAAATCAAATGGGTATGATTTATTATCTGCAATATTTCCTTGTACTTTCCTATGCTTGCTGTTGGAAATGCCTTGAATACTATAAATTCTATGGCCGGCTAGCTGCAAATAGTTATCATAGACATTTGACAGGTTATTAAATACAAAGGTTGGATTCTTTTTTTCTGCAGGAGTCGGATTTCCCCCCCCCCCCCCCCCCCCCCGGCCTAGATACAAAATAAGAATCCTTTTCTCATGTTTGCCGGCATTTAGTGAAATGTTGTATTAAATGGCGCTAAGGCCAAAAAAATTTTTCCCTCCCCTTCTGCTAATGCTAAAAATTGGGGGTTTGACAGATACGTCTGATTGGCAGTGTGTTCAAGATAAGGAACCACTGCTTCACATCATTCAGAACCGACTCATTTATTTATTAATTTATAGTCCGCCTGTATCCCGGGAACTCGAGGTGGATTACACAGAGTGAGTTTTTTTTTTAAATCAATAGGATGAGACATTCAATAAACAATGAAATCAGATTTGAGCTGTAGAACCAACCAGAAATTTAAAACAAAACAAAAACCACTAGACTTTAAGTCGAGCATAAATGTTACCTTGACACATAGGGCTGCCAGTCAGAACCCACAGCTAACAACAAAGTACACGCATTCAGGAACGGTTATACTTTTATTGCAAAGCTATAGATGCAGTAACACAGGCACTGTTAAGAATGGCAGCGAACCATTGAACATAATAGGATATAGGGCATTCGTATGCACCCCCCCCCCCCATGGCATGGGCCAATTAGCTACCCTCCTGTGCGCAGGACCAGCTAGAAAACCGTTAGGTGGCTAAAGCTGGGAACCAGGAGTCTCTCACGGTACATAGGAGCCCTCCAGACAACACAACGCCCTCCTGCACATCTGTAGAGATAAGCGTTACAGCAAAAGCATAGCAGCAGGGATAGGAATGCAATAACAATGAACAAGACTCAGAATGAACTCCCCACCCCCATGGCAGCATCGCTGATACTGCCAGACCCCCGGGGCCGGCCGGGGGGTTACCCGCTTTTTTGGGCTTCATCCCCATCCCCAAGCCCGAACACCGGCAGCCACCCCTCTCCCTTCTCTCTTGAGAGATTTAAAGGGCCCTCCAGCTGACAGCACCACAGGTGTGTGGGGTGCCACCGGATGGAAGCACTTAAGCACTTCCAGCTAGTGGGGACTGGCCCTGTGTGCCCAATCTCCAAGCGGCAATGCTGCTTGGAGTTCAGGCATGTGGCTGGCAGCCGCCCCTCTCCCTCCTCTCTTGCAAGATTTAAAGGGCCCTCCACCCGATCGGCGGGCCCTTTGAATCTTGCAGGAGGTAGGGAGAGGGGTGGCCGCCAGCGATTGTTCTTGGGGGCGGGGCTTGGAGCAGGGACACCCCCAATGTGATGTCATCGTATTGGGGATGTCCCACCCCCTCTGGGAATGCCCCTCAAAGTCCCCTGTCGGGGACAAAATTGGACCTGGCAAACCCTAACATTAAATGCAAGGAGGACATGTCCCTCTGTGGTGGTTAAATGGAACTCGTGGCTGACAGGACTGTCTATGGCGGTTAAATAGAATTTGTGGAGGGCAGATCTATTGGTGGTGGTTAAATGGAATTCATGGAGAGGTCTGTCACGATGACTGAATTGAACCTCCATGTTCAGAGGCTCGCAGCGCACCTCTGAGCACCAGATTCTGAGACTCTGCAACAGGAGGCAACTATAAGTTCTGTGTCCTCATGGGCACAAAGGATGCTGGAATGTATGGACCCTTGGTCTAATCCTGGAGAGTTCCTCTTGCCTCCTCAACACCAGCACTGAATCAAATGCCTGCCTTTGCAAAATTTAGCAATTTACTCTGAATAAAGGGTTTTTTTGGGGGGGGGGAGTGTAATACTTTAGCATTGCCTTAAGGGAAAGATTCTCTGCCATGACTGATCTACTGACTGGGGATCCTTAGAAGCATCTGTGGAACCCCCAAGGTTCTAAGCCAGGGGTCCCCAATCTGAGTCTGTGGGCACCTTTGGAATTTTGACACAGTCTGGTGGGTGCAGACACAAAATGGCTGCCACAAAATGGCTGCTGCAGGGGACACAGTCAGCCGCAAACTGGCTGCCAGTTTGGTATAGTGGTTAGGAGCACAGACTGTAATCTGGGAGAACCAGGTTTGATTCCCCACTTCTCCACATGCAGCTGCTGCTGTGACCTTGGGTCAGTTACAAATTCTTTCAGAGCTGTTCCCTTAAGGGCAGTTCTCAAGAGAGCTCTCTCAGCCCCGCCTACCTCACAGGGTGTCTGTTGTGGGGAGAAGGGGAAGGGAAAGGAGATTGTAAGCCGCTCTGAGACACCTTCAGGTAGTGAAGGGTGGGGTATAAATCCAACCTCCTCCTCCTCCTCCTCCTCCTCTTCTGCCGCAGTTTACCTTCAGTCACACAATGGAAATCCTTGTGCTGTGGTGGCACATTTTTAATTTTTTTTTTTGCAGAGCCAATCGAATCTCTACTGGCCAATCAGAAGCCTCACTGGGCAAAAGTCCCACCCTGGTCCCTCCCATTTCCCCAAAATACTTGGCAAGTGCCACAAAAGGTATCAGTGGGCACTATGAGACTTATGGGCACCATGTTGAAGACCCTGTTCTATGCAGTATAATACGAAAGCCACTGACTCCTAACATCAAAAAAAGCTAGGTACTGAGAGCCACCCTATCACTGCATGGTTTTGATGTCTACTGATTTTACATATTCAAAATTTAACCCCGGATATCCCCTATTGGGCTGGTTTTGTATCGTTCTGGCTGTTTTCAGGGAAAGCAAGTTCCTTTTCAAGCATTTAAATCGAGTATCATTGCCGACTGTTTTTCCCTTTCCTTCCATGGCAGTTAATGCAGGTCTCCTGTTGTTGTCATTTAGAGTAAGATTGAACTCGGTAGGAATCAACATTACAGTAATCTCCTCGGTGTAGCTAACGTGGATAATGCCGAAAATGGGGGGAGCTTTATAGATTATGGCACCGTGAAGAGCCGTATTATGTAGCGTTCAAACACCTTTGTCCCTGGTTTTGAATTGCACTGGAAAATATCATTGCTTGTGTTATGTAAAGTTGGGGGGGGGGAGAATCTAACCGATGCATGCTGTGTCCAGTTATAATAATATTTAGCATTTACAGAATGTTGTAGAATAGTGGCGTCAGACTGTATTCTGCAGAAACCTGGGAATCTTTGGAAGCTGATCAGTGGGCCGCACTGGGAATATTATTGTCCCATGTAATCATTATGTTCTGTCTGGTACCTTTGGCTGAATGTTTCCCCTCACTTAGGTCAGTAGAGGTCAATCACGACCTGAGTACAGTCCTTATTTGTAGTAGCTCCGGAGAATATGTATTTGTCCAGAGCATTTTTAGCCTGCCTTTCTCTGAAACTGGCCTCAAGAAGGGAATTTTAAACAGCTCTCCTCTGTATTAGAATTCTGGAGGTGATAGGCATGTCATTTGCCTGCTTGTGGTGAGTAAACCCAACGCTCAGTCCCAGTCCCACGCCCTTGAGAAACTCAGAAGCGGGAGAAAGAATGACCTCCATAGCGACTCTCTAGGAATTTCCTTGTGTCTCTATGGTCTTTACCATAGAGATCAGGGGAAATTCCTAGAGCATTGCCAGGCAGTGATGCCACATCTTCCCCAGACTCCACCTTGCCCCTAGGAACAACCCTCAAAAATCTCCTGGCATTTACTAAGGCAGTGCTGGCAATCCCTGGAAGTAATAGAAGGTTTTTTGGAGGGTTTTGGATTGCTATTAACCTCTTAGACATTTACTTCTGATTCTGGCTGTGATTATGGCTGACTGATTTTAATTTATATGTTAAGCTTGTAAACTGCTGTGGCTCCTTTTTTTGGAGAAAGTTAAATTTATATTTTTAAATATATATAGATAGATATATCAATAATAATAGGTATGTTTTGCAGAAAGACAGGCTCTTCATTCCCCTACAAGGCACAGCTGCCATATGAAAAAAAAGTATTTATTTATTTCATTTTTGCCCCACCTTTCTCCGCGCTGGGGACCCAAAGGAACGGCGTTGATTCTTTCTCCATTCTGAGATTAAAATTTATGTACGATTGTCTTTATGCAGATTATTAGTGGTCACCAGCTGCCTCCTAGTAACCTTTCCAAGAGTAATAAGGCTCATCCGTTAGTCAGGCTAGAAATTCACGGTGTTCCTGAAGATATGGCAAAGCACCAGACGTCTGTAATAAAGAACAACGGTAAGCACAAGGATCGACGCCCGGGCAAGATGTTCACGAATTGACTTCAATAACATCAAATGCTTATGGCTTGGATCTACTGGAGATTTCCGTAGATGGGAGGGAATTTTGTCCATAGAGTGCAATTTCCTCGCCTCCTGCTCTTAACCTAGGACTTCCAGCTCTGGATTGGAAAATACCTGGAGACTTGTGTGTGTGTGGGGGGGGGTGGAGCCTGGGGAGGGGGGGTTGGGGGAGGGGAGGGGCCTTTTGCAGGATATAATCCCATGTAATCCACCCTCTAAAGCAGCCGTTCTTTCCAGGACAACTGATCTTGGTCATCTGGAGATCCTGGGCTGGTTTTGGTTGGTAGGGATTTGGGGGGGGGGGGAATGTGTAGATCTGTTCTTGCAGAGGAGACAGAGCTTGAACCTGAATACAACTTGGTCTTAAAGGTGCCACTGGACTGTTTTGGATTGCTAGCTATGGGGGGGGGAACATGCAGATCTGCCCTTACAGAGGAGGGAGAGCTTGTACCTGAATAAACCTTGGCCTTAAAGGTGCCACTGGACTGTTCTGGATTGGTATCGGGGGGGGGGGGCTCTGCAACTTACCTGGCTGCTTCTTGCTCCTTGTGGCCCGGGGTTGCTGGGAGCAGGGGGTGGGGCTTGTTGCATGTGCCCGCCCCATGGGCTCTTTACTGCCGGAGCTCCAGTCCTGTGCGCTCCTGCAGGAAATGACCCCTGCCCTTCAGAATGCTGCTCCTAGTTGGAGTGGGATGACACATGATGGATTGGACCCACTAGGTATATGCTAGTAGTTTGCTTTCTTCTTTTGGAGAGAAGTGTGTTTTCCCCCCGCTGCTACTTTCTAGTAACTCAGCCACAGATGCTCCCCATGCACTCTGGTACAGCTCTCTATGACTGTGCTCAGCAACATTTGATACCCTCTGTAATATACAGAGTGGTGGATAAGTCTATCAATGTGTACTAGCCATGGGGACTGAGGGGAACCTCCACGTTCAGAGGCACTAAGCCTCTGAATCCGAGAGCCAGGAGGCAATATCAGGGGAATCATGCCCTGTTATTGGCCCTCCAGAGGAACTGGTTGGCCAGTGTGTGAGACAAGATGGTGGACTAGAGGGATCATTGGTCTAATCCAGGAGGGCTTTTCTTATGTTCTCATGTTCATCGTATACTACAAGTGCAGCTTGTTGGTAGACCAGAGGGAGGTATACTCACTCTCTGTATATAATGTTCAAAATGGTTGTTACCGAGGCCTTGTCATGCGGACTTCTTTGTGAGAGACTGGATATGCAAGTTGTCAGCTCTGGGTTGGGAAATACCTGGAGATTTGGAGTTGGAGTGGGGTTTAGGTACGGAAGGGACCCCAGCAGGGTATAATGCCATAGAGCCCACCCTCCAAAGCAGCCATTCTCTCCAGGGGAACTGATCTTGGTCGTCTGGAGACAAACTATAATAGCGGGAGATCTCCAGGTGCCAACTGGAGCTGGCAAACCTATACATAACACCTTCCTCTGGCCTAAGGAGCCTTCCTCAGAAACAAGTGGCAGCTGCTAAGTGGCCCACCTCCAATGGATGGAAGTAGCCATGGGGAGGGCGGGGTATAAATATGAAAAATAAATAAATAAATAAATTCCTGCGGAAGATCCACCTCCCTCAGGCGAAGGCTCCTTCAGCTGGAAGAAGAGGGTTGCTATCCCTCCGATGGGGGCGATGGGGGCGGGGTTTCACCAATTTCAGGGCCCCCAATCTGCTGCTGGCCAGCTGGCCGGTGGGGGGAGCCCTACCCCCAAAGAGTCCCATCCCACCTTATGTGCCCGGAAGTGATGTGATTGTACCATCTGACGTGCATGGAGGTGACATCATGGTGCCGGGCACGTCATGTGGGGGATGCTCTAGCATTTCGGCAAAAACTCTGTGGTGACCATAGGAGAAGACCCCTGAAGCAAGGATAGAAACCCCGCCACCCCGCCAGCAGCCAGGTAGGACCTGACAACCCTATGGAAGAAGGCCTCAATCATTATTGAGTAGAGTAGTGATATATAAGCCACCAGGGCTTTTTTTGTAGGAAAAGCCCAGCAGGAACTCATTAGCTTAATAGACTATAACAACAGCAAAACTCATTAGCATATTAGGCCACACCCATGACAGCACAGCTAATTAGCATATTAGGCCACACCCCATGCTGTCCCTTGGCTTGGGCAGGTGAGAAAGGCATGGGGAGGCATTTAAATGCCTCCCCGATCCTTCCAGGGGCCCCCCTTGGCCCACCTGCCTCGAAGTTGCCGGGGGGTGGGGGTTTGCTCTTCAGGCCTTCCCTCTGTAGCCATTAGGGCTACCAAGTGGGGGCAGGGAAACCCCCGTTTTGACGGCCCGATTTCCGCTGCGGCGGAATCGGGCCCCGGGTGGAACTCCGCTCCCTGAAGCTGCGTCACCAGAGGTGACGCAGCCACGTCACTCATGTTGGGGGCGTGGCCCAGATTGTCGGGGGAAAACCATATGGTTTCCCCCCCCACGATCTGGGCCACGCCCCCAGCATGAGCGATGTAGCACGTCACTTCCTGTGACGTGCTGGTGGCGCGTGCGCGCGCATGTCCTGGGAGAGCTCCTGTAGCCCGGCAAGGCTCCCCCGCCGGCAAGGGTAAGTACACTTGGCAACCCTAGGAGCCATGCATGCAGAGGTTTTGACTGTAGTGGGCGTAGCCAACTCTGAAGCCAGTCGGAACTTTTTCCTGTGCATCCTGCCCAAAAATAGCCCTGTAAGCCACTGGTATTACGATTCCCATATACAGAATTTTAGTGACAATCTACCCAAATCTTCAGTTTTCAGATTATTTCATACAACTTCCTCAAATTGCATTAATTGAAACTGAGCAGCCTTCCTTCTTCCCAATTGTGAGGTAAAGTTTGGCAAAAGCCCGCTAAAGCACAGTGAAAGCTCCGACACGTGCAGTGGACATTTGTTGTGGGGGCGGGTCTTTCTGCAGGTCTGCCAGTGTCACCAGCAAACTGAAACTCAGCTGACGCTTTAAGCTGATGCTTTGCTCAGAGAATGTTGTCTCTCTTCACAGTTTTTTTTTGTTCCCGTTGGTTTCAGCTTTTAATCCTAGATGGGATGAGATATTCACCTTCAACGTTCACGTGCCGGATCTTGCCTTGATACGCTTTATTGTAGAAGATCGGATGTGTATGATTGCCAATGATTTCCTTGGCCAATATACTCTGCCATTTACAAGTATGAATAAAGGTAAGAGAAGCAGTTTGTAACTGGGTATACAAGTAGGCTTGCCAACCTCCAGGCAGGGCCCGGAGGCTCCCCACTTTTACAACTGACCTCCATACTACAAGAGATCAGCTCCCTTGGAGAAAATGGCTGCTTTGGAGGATGGAGTCTGCTGCATTGTATCCCCTACTGAGGCCCCTCCCCTCTCCAAACCCTGCCCTCTTCAGGCACCACCCCCAAAACCTCCAGGTATTTCCCAACCCAAAGGTGGCATCCCTAAGAAGTTAGCAACTGGAGGCTTCTGGGTCCATAAATCAGGGGTATAGCCAGAAAGCTTTGGGTGGTGGGGCACTGGGAAATCTAGGGGGGCAGAGGAGGGGCGAGAAGAGAGGACACAGAGAGAGAGATAATAATAATAATAATAATACTTTCCATTTATTAATCGCTTTCCCCAGTGGGCTCAAAGAGATGTACAGTTACTCAGTATAGACAAGGGACTAACAATGTAGGGGACACCTGGTCAGTGTGATGATACCATCAGCAGGCAGGCAGGTGAAGAAGAAGAAGAAGAAGAGATTGGATTTATACCCCGCCCTTCACTACCCAAAGGAGTCTCAGAGCGGCTTACAAACTCCTTTCCATTCCCCTCCCCACAACAGACACCCTGTGAGGTGGGTGGGGCTGATAGAGCTCTTGACAGAAACTGCTCTTTCAGGAACAGCTGTGCCAGAGCTTGTGACTAACCCGAGGTCACATCAGCAGGTGCAAGTGGAGGAGTGGGGAATCAAACCCGGTTCTCCCGGATTAGAGTCCGCACACTTAAGCACTACACCAGACAGGCTCTCAAGTGAAGTGAAGACGAGAAGGGTCTTTCCTTACCTGCCGGCTGCACTTGTTCGCTTTGGCAGCCACAGGAGATGAAGAGCAGCAGAGAGTGCATACTGGCTGAGTATTAATTGCACCGGACGGCTCTCCTTCTCTTGTAGCAGGCAAAGCGAACAAATGAAGCTGGCAGGTAAGGGTAGGGGCAGCAGGAGTTGTGGGGGCATGGACCACTAGTGAGGGGGCACTGCCCCTAAATGCCTCACTGTGGCTACGGGCCTGAGCCTGCTTTGCGTGGAGGGCGGGATACCAATAAATAAATAAATAAAATATGCCCCATGAAGGGGCCCTCTTTAGCTACCTGGTGACCAGCCCGGAAGTAAGAGGAGTAGCTAGGTTTGCAAACTATGGGTTTGCAAAGTCCTGAAGATTTTGGGGTGGAGCCTGGGGAAGGCAAGGTTTGGAGAGGGGAAGGACCCCAGTAGAGTATTAATGTCCACCCTCCACAGCGGCCTTTTCCACCAGGGAATTGACCTCCGTGGTCTGGAGATCTGTTGTCATGCCAGGGATTTCCCAGGGCCCACAGGGCTCAGCAGCGAGGAATGTATTACAATCTGAATGGAAGCCTTGGCCCGCCACTTCCCAGTTCTTTTTCAAGCTGGATCTTGATGAAAACCTCTTGGTCATTCAGTCACAATTTCCAGCATTTTTAATCTGCATCTAAAAACAGGTCGATGTAGACTTACAGAACATCCTGCTGGATCGGAGAATGTTACGGGAAAGGATCATTCTCCCTACCCGACTCACATCGGAGTGCTTTTTAAACAAACACAGACTCTGAGAATTTGCTTTTTCTTCACTACTCTCGAGGGCCCCAGGGATTGAACAAATAGGGCATTAATGGTCTGTAGGACCTGACCTCGTGAGCTACTTGGAACTGTGCGTGCCCAGGCCTAAGGGCAGGAGAGCCCCTGCAATGGAAGCAAGCAGTGTCCAAGGATTACGAGATCTGGAATCTAGAGGAGGGGTGTCAAACATGTGGCCCGGGGGACAGATCAGGCCCCCGGAGGGCTTCCATCAGGCCCACAGTGGAACTGGCCATCTCCTGCTTCCAATTCTGCTGCAGCTGCTGCTGCATCATAGCTTGCTTCGCCAGACTCTCTTAACCACTCAGCCATTTCATGTTTTAACCTGGGTCCTGGACTCAGAACTCTGAGCATGAGATTTCTGTGGTGAACGTCAATAAATCAAAAGTAGGTTTGTAGCTCACAGAGCCAATGTTTTAAGCATGTTTTTGTTTTAAGTAAAAAAATATCTTTGTGTTTGTGTCCTTTATAAAGTTTATAACTCCGCTACCTGGAATTACATTTTATGGCACACATGGTCCAGCCCAACAAGGTCTCATTGGTGTCAGATCCGGCCCTCATAACCAATGAGTTCGACACCCCTGCTCTAGAGCCCAAGGAGAGAATTCTGCCACTATGGATTTCTAGTCTCCCTCTAGCAGTGTGACCTGGCAGTCCTACCTCAAGGGGTCAGTGAGGGCCAAGAAGCAACGGCAGACCGTGCAGTCGGAATTCCCCATAATGATTTGAATGAAACGGGCCCTCTTCCCTTGGCTGTGGATTTCTAGCATGTGGAATTGCCTGACGGCACCTTTAGAGGTCAGAAAGGGAATGTGCACGGCCTCCAGAGCTTTATGTATTTCACTGTCCTTCCTAGAGCAGCTGGAAACAGAATCAAGTCTGCCGATATTCTGAACGTCAAAAATACACTCAAGTCTCAAAAGGCGCCCCTCCCCTTGCGTCCGGTTCATCCTTCTTTGCCGAATGTGGCTATTTTAAACAGGCAGAATACACACAGCCCTTCCCGTTGCATCTGCACATCATCCATCTCATCTAGAAATCAGGCAGAAGAAGAGAAGCAAGACCACCAGATCTCCCGCTATTACAACTGATCCCCGGGCGACCAAAATCAGTTCCCCAGGAGAGAACAGCTGCTTTGTACAGGGTGGGCTCTGTGGCATTAGACCCTGCTGAGGTCCCTCCCCTTCCGAATCCCCACCACCCCCAGGCCCCATCTCCAAAATCTCCAGCTATTTCCCAATCCAGATCTGGCAACCCTTAAGGCCGGGCATGAAAAGTGAAAAGTGCATGGCCACTGCCCTCTGTCAGAATTCCAAAGGTGTCCACAGTCTCAAAAAGTCTGGGGACCCCCGATGCAAAGGTTTTGTCATTTGGCTCAGTGTCGGAGGCAATTTTGCACATGTATCCCCATCGTGCGAATCATCTGCCCTCTAGATTGCACCAAACACGCACTGAGAATTTCCCACATCCATTAAAGGGCGTGCAAAATTCGGGATGTGGCTGAATGTTAACTGGATTACAGATCGCCTGAGTGTCTTCAGAGGAATTGCATTAGAGAAACGAAGCACTGATAAAAGTAGCATCTTAAGTAATGGCAACGTTTTAGGAGGATGTAAAAGTTTGTGTGATAGAAATCAGTCAAATATTTTATTGCATTTTTTTAGCAGTCACAAATTTGCAACAAGCACAAAGCTCAGTTAATAAAATATGACTCTGAGTGTAATATGACATACCGCACACAATAAAATATCCATGGAATTATTAAATTGTATTTCAACTCCATGCGAACCTCCATGAAATATTTAGACTCTGATGAAAAGACGAAGTGTGTCTGCTGTCAGACGGCATCTAACAACATTATTATTAAAGGGAAACCTATCCATTTATCACTATCAATGCACCAGGAAAAAAACACAAACAAAAAATACATTCAAATCTACCAATATGAAGTGAGCAATACAAAAGAGAGATGATTACCGAAATAACATGCTAGGATGATTTTCTAGAGTCACTAAATCAAATTTACTCTATTTGACAAAAGCACAAAAACAAACAAGAGGTTAGTTGGAGAACTTGGTATTTTTCTTTAGTTTGCAAAAAGTAAATTAGGTTTATCTCCTAAGGAATGCCCTGTATATTCTGCAGAGGACAGAGATGCCACAAACTAGAGTAGATTTAAATGCCTCCTAAAACCGCGTATGTAATGTCAGTTGGATTATGGCTGGAGAGTCACTATGGGCATGCCACCTGAACATATGCATTATACAGGCACGGTACCCACAAGGACTTGTCTTTTACCTTCCTGCACTATTTTCTCTTTCCCATCCCTGAAAGCTCCCATAGCCTCTCACATTTCCTTAAGAACATAAGAGACGCCAATGTTGGATCAGGCCAAAGGCCCATCCAGTCCAACACTCTGCGTCACACAGTGGCCAGAAATACCAGGTGCCATCAGGAGGTCCACCAGTGGGGCCAGGACATTAGAGGAGCTCCCACTGTTGCCCCCCCCCCCAAGCACCAAGAAGACAGAGCATCACTTGCCCCAGAGCCCCTATCTATACCTTGTGGCTAATAGCCACTGATGGACCTCTGCTCCATATGCTTATCTAATTCCCTTTTGAAGCCGTCCATGCTTGTAGCCGCCACCACTTCCTGTGGCAGTGAATTCCAAGTGTTAATCACTCTTTGGGTGAAGAAGGACTTCCTCTTATCCGTTCTAACCCGACCGCTCTGCAGTTTCATGGAGTGCCCATGAGTTGCTTCCTTCCTTTATCTGCCTCCCCCCGCCATCTTCAGCTATCCCCCCCCCCAGCAGCCTCTTCCTGGGAAAACTATGGCCCAGTTGTGTTCTGCCGGTCACTGGGCCAGGTCCACTTGCACAGTAGAAAACCCACAAGGACTTGTGGAGGACACATCACTCTCCCCTGTATTCCCCTTCCTGCACTATTTCCTCTTTCCCCTCCCCTGGCAACCCCCATATCCACTCCCCTTTCTCTGCCACACTGTCTCTTTCTGAGCCATCCACCAGCCCACCTTTTATTTGCCTCCCATCTTCAGCTGTATTTATTATTTATCTGTGTCATTTATACTCTGCCTTTGTCCATATCAGGGACCAAAGCAGCTTTCACAATTTTCCTCTCCTCCTCCTTTTTATCCTCACCTGGTCCAAGATCACCTAGTGAGCTTCCATGACAGACAGGTGATTTGAACCTGGGTCTCCCAGAGCCTAGTCCGAAGCTTTAACAGCTACACCACATTGGCTTTTATAGAGTGGCTGCTGTTGAACAGTAGCAAGCAGCCATGCCTAGGTGAGTCACGCAAGTCACAAGGTAGCAAGTCGCACAGTGTTTGCTGCTGGGCCTGGCACTGAGGAACCCACCCTCAAAGACCCAAACAGCCCTGAAAAGGGCCTTTCCCCTTCCCCCTTCCTGTTACTAACAGAAACCAAGCCCGGAATGCTGTGGTTGCTTAGCAAAAGCCACTGGGGGTATCCATTTTCCTAAAAAAAGTGCTCCTTTTATCGTTTTAAAGCTTTTTAACCCCCACCATTTATTTTTATTTTTTAAAATTTCAGATTTTTCTTTAAGTCTGGGGCATTTCTCAGGTTTGTAGAAAGATCTGTCTCATCTGTTCACAGCTCCAGTCACTGGATTTAAGTATCCCCAGGACTGGCCGACTTGGCTATTAGAATATACAAGTGGGGACCAGTCAGAAACTTGTGGGAACAGCCATCCCATTACCCCTGACTTTTCTTCCTCCCCTGTCCCCCCACCCCTTCGCTCTCTGTCTCTTTCTCACTTTCTGTCTTTCTGACCCCCATCCTATCACCTCTGGTTCTCCCTCCCCACAACACCTCTTCTCTGTCTCTCTCTTTCTCCAATACCTGTCAGTTTTCCTCTTGTTCTCTCCCCCCCAGCAACTGCTGTCATTGATTTTCTCTCTCTTTAGCCCTCTCTTTCATCCTCCCTAGTTCCTACTGTCAAACTCGCACACATACACTTTGTGTCTCTCTTTCTCCATGCTCCTTCCCATAATTCTTTCATTCTCTTTGACTCAGAGACAGTTTGGTGTGAGAGCCAGTTTGGTGTAGTGGTTAAGTGCACGCGCTCTAATCTGGGAGAAGCAGGTTTGATTCCTTCACTCTTCCACTCACAGCTGCTGGATGAGCTTGGGCAAGCCATAGTTCTGTCAGAGGTGTTCTTGAAAAGAGCAGTTTCTGTCAGAGCTCTCTCAGCCCCACCTACCTTACAGGGTGTCTGTTGTGAGGAGGGGAAGGGAAAGGAGTTTGTAAGCCGCTCTGAGACTCCCTTGGGTAATGAAGGGTGGGGTATAAATCCAATCTCCTTTTCCTCCTCCTCCTCTTCTTCTCTCTTTTGTTGTTCTTCTTTTTCTCTTTTTTGTTCCTCTGCCTTTGGCTGACTACGATAGTTCCCCGCCCCCCACTAGAGAGGTAACAGATCAGTTCAACTTTGGAGGATTCTGCATCTGGCATTTGGTCCACATTTTCTCAACACTGAGGAAAAGGGTCAGCTCAAAACTGCGAAGTCACCCCTGAACAGCCATAAATCCAGGGGTCGTTTCGTAGAAAAAGAGCTAGGGGAACTTAGCATAACTCATTAGCATATGCCACACCCCCTGACATCACCGGAAGTGTGTCATAAGGCCACACCCCCTGACATCACCGGAAATGTGTCATAAGGCCACACACCCCGCCCCCAACTTCCCCGCCCGCCGCTGCCGCCGGCCTTGCAGCTCCACTGCCGAGCCCCATGAGGGGCCTGGCGGTGGACCTGCAAAGCCGGCGGGAGTGCAAGGAAGCCCCGCGAAGGCCCTCCCTGGTCCCAGGCAGGCAGGGATGGGGAGAGGCAGGGAGGAAGCAACTTACCCTCCCTCTTCTCCTGCCTCCTCCTGGCTGAATGAGGGCCGGAAGCGGGGCAGCCGGAAGCAGGGGGCGGGGCTTCGTCATGTGCCCTGCCCCCCGTACCTCACCTGGGGGAACTGCGATCCCCCGCGATCCCCCCCGAAATGACCTCTGCATAAATCTATGCAGAAGGTACCATAAAACCTGATGATCAAAGAAAGCGGCATGCAGTGTAGAGGGTACCATAAGATCCGATGATCAAAGGAAGTGAAAGCGGCATGCAAATGCAGAGGGGAATTTCTGTTCCAAGGTGGGTTTTGGTAAGACAGCGGAGGGAAAAGCCAGTGCAGAATCACCCCTTTTCACCCAATGTTGTCCAACTCCACTTTTTTTGCTACAGCCCCCATCCGACATGGCTTTCGTACACGCAGGTCCCATGCTACCTAGCACAATCTTCCTTCCCTTTTCACCAGGAGAAAAGCTGATTGGATCCATCTCATCATAACACTAAACCAATTAAAAGTTGATAAAATGCTACATCCTCCAACATATGATACTTTACAACACCAGCATCATACTATAAGAAGAACCACCACCAGGGAAAACATAAGGTACTAAAAACCAGCATTTAAAACCTCAGGTTACAACATAGAACACAATTCAACCAGAAGATGTAGCTCAAAACTCCTTTAGGTGTTTAAAACTCTTGGGAGAATTTAAAAAAAGCCTTCACCTGTGAAAAGTACTGAGACTTACTGGTGATTCCAGTTCTCATACTTTATTTCAGCTCAGAACAAGACAAACTAACCAGCTCGTAGGCTGGTTTATATGTGCAACAACCTCGCACCCAAAACACACCCACACACGAGTGATTGGCTATTTACAGTGGCCGAGAGTTCCATAGGCTCTCGGCCGGGAGCCTAGCCTGCTGATAGGTGGCGGCTAGGATCTGCTTGTCCCATTGTTACTGAGAGCGAAGCTCGGCCGCGTCGCACGATCGCGTGGTGAAATGGCCACGCACGTGGTCTGGGATGGATACATTACACCCCTCCCCCCTTGGTTCAAAAGTCACCCACACATGAAGTCCTAGAAATAGGAGGGTGCTTTACGGGGCCTCGTTGAGCGGTGAGGTGCTGGCACCGGGGCGGAAGGAGACACCGTAGCACTTGGCTGGGAGATGGGCGGAGTTGGCGGCTGTGGTGCTGGCAGCGCTGCTTCTCGGGGCCTGGTCGTGCTGTCTGTTGGAGCATCGACGGGACCCTCATTGTGCTGGGCCAGGTCGTCCGGTAGCTGAGGTGGGGTGGGAGTTTCCGGGTTGTCTGGGTCCTCGAAGTCCTCTGGGTCGTGTGGCAGTACCCGCCGCCGCAGCTGATCGATGTGGCGGTGAAGTGTCTGGCCGTCCTCGCTGGAGACCTCGTATGACCTGGGTCCCCGGACTCTCACCACCCGGGCCGGAATCCACTTAGCTAGTTTATCAGGTGTCCAGTGTCACCTGTATAGCATTTTGAATATATTTTCCTTATCTGACATAGATCTTAATAACTTAACAGATTTCCATGTTTTTGACCAGGCATCTATTGTTGGTCCAAAAGTCACCCACACACAAAGTCCTGCAGATAGGAGGGTGCTTTACGGGTTCTCATTGAGCGGCAAGGTGCGGGCACCGGGGTGGAAGGTGACACCGTAACACTCGGCTGAGAGATGGCCAGTGTTGGCGGCTGTGGTGCTGGCAGCGCTGCTTCTCGGGGCCCGGTCTTGCTGTCTGTTGGAGAATCGAAGGGTACCTCATTGTGCTGGGCCAGGTCGTCTGGGATCTGAGGTGGAGTGGGAGTTTCCGGGTTGTCTGGGTCCTCGAAGTCCTCTGGGTCGTGTGGCAGTACCCGCCGCCGCAGCTGATCGATGTGGCGGTGAAGTGTCTGGCCGTCCTCGCTGGAGACCTCGTATGACCTGGGTCCCCGGACTCTCACCACCCGGGCCGGAATCCACTTAGCTAGTTTATCAGGTGTCCAGTGTCACCTGTATAGCATTTTGAATATATTTTCCTTATCTGACATAGATCTTAATAACTTAACAGATTTCCATGTTTTTGACCAGGCATCTATTGTTAAATTATGTCCCATATCCTTCATCCATGTTACCATGCATGGTTTTGTGGGGCGTCGTTCTCTGGCCAAAGAGGAAAGCTGCCAGCTTGTAGCGCTGTGAGGACTCGTTCCCTTAATGGAGTCGGAATCACCACCTGGCCATCCCACATTTTAAACAGCCTTTGTGGGAAAACAGCTCGTCCTTGCAGGAGGCGAATGTTGTGACGTCCGCCCCCGCTGAGGCCGTAGGCCACCCCCTTCTCACCCAGTCCAAGACGCGACAAAGGATCGGGTCCCAGGCCATACGGCGGGCCACCTCTCGAACATGTACTGGCCGTTCTGGAAGAGCCTCCAGCAAGGCGACCTGGTGATCCAGAGCCGGGTCCGGATCTGTGGACGGCAACGGAATGCGGCTCAAAGCGTCAGCGTGTCCCATCGCTTTCCCGGGCCAGTGATGAAGCGCATAAGAATAGCCTGCCAAGAAAACAGACCACCGGAGCACCTGGGGCGAAGTCATCTGGGGGATTTGGCGGTCAGGGGCAAGGAGGCCAAGAAGCGGTTTATGGTCCGTCAGGATCGTAAAAGGCCGGTCATACAGGTAATGGTGAAATTTCTTCACCCCGGCCACAATTGCTAGTGCCTCCTTGTCGATCTGCGCATAGTTGCGCTCCGCTGATGACAAGGTACGTTAATAGTAAGGTACCGGAACTTCCCGGCCATCCAAGGTCAAGGCATCCGGGGCCGCGATGAGCATATCGTCTAGAAACGGCTGCACTCCTGGAATACCATTTAACAAATTGTCCATGAACGACTTGAAAATGCCAGGTACGACCGAAACCTCAAACTGCAGTCGGTAGACCTTAAAAGCCCCCTTGTGTGTTGCTATCTTCTGAGCCTCGGCCGTGGCTGTATCCACCGGCAGTTGCTGGTAGGCCTGGGCCAAGTCAAGCTTGCCAAAAATTCACACCCCCGCCAGTGCGGCCAACATGTGGCTGACCACCAGTACCAGATACGCGTGGTCTTGGAGGGCTTTATTCAGGGTGCACTTGTAATCGGCACAGATTCGCACGTCGCCATTAGGCTTCACTGGGGTGACTATCGGAGTCTCCCACCATGCGGAAGCTACAGGTTCTAACACCCCCTGGGCCACCAAACGATCTAGCTCAGCCTCAATTTTAGGCATCATAGCTATGGGGGGATGCCTGGCCTTGATCCTAATGGCCCACATGGCCGGGTTCAAGTTCAAGTGAGATGGGGGTCGCGGTGTATCGGCCCAAAGTGGACATTAAGCAAAGAGAAGACTTGGACTACATATATGATTGGTGGAATTATAGACAGATTTATGATTTGTTTATTACAAAAAACGGTATGGTTTCAGGGGAAAAAATAATGAGTTGGAATGTGTATGGGTGGAAAAAGGGAAAAAAATGATCTCAAGGATATATAAGATATTGTTAAAATGGTATACAGAGGACGAACTTGTAAAAGGGCAAATGATTAAATGGGCGATAAATATGAATAAGGAAATTACTATGACATCTTGGGAATATTTGTGGCAAAAATCAATGAAAATTTCAACTTGTAACAATTTAAAAGAAAATTGTTTTAAAATGATGTATAGATGGTACATGAGCCCAAAAAAGATTGCAAATATTAATAATACTTTGTCCAATAAGTGTTGGAAATGTAAAAGTCATGAAGGCTCTTTTTATCACATGTGGTGGACTTGTGAGAAAGCAGTAAAATTTTGGACAGAGGTCCACGCGGAAATGCAGAAAATCCTGAAATCGTCATTTAAGAAGGAACCAGAAATTTTGCTTCTGGGCCTGAAAATGGAAGAAGTGAATGTTACTAAAAAGACTTTGTTATGGTACTTACTAACAACTGCGAGAATGACCTACGCTCAATTTTGGAAACAAGATAGAATACCTGAGGTTTGGGATTGGTTGAAAAAGGTATTACATATGGCTGAAATGGACAAATTGACGAGGAAACTGAATAACAAAGAAGACGAAGAGTTTTATGAAGAATGGAAAGACTTTAAAGAATATATAGAAATAAGATATGATGTAAGGAATACTTTAATTAGCTTTGATAATTATTAGAATGGAACTTTGAAATAATCTGATTTTATATAATGGAAAATGTTACCTAATGAGATACTATATATGAAAGAATTTTGTAATAAAAGAATTTGAAGGAGAAAGAAGGGGACACCGCACTGTTGGAAGCCAAGTATGGGGGAGGGGAAGAGGATAGAAATTTGAAAAGGGATATATTGTAAATGAAAGAATACTGTTAACTGTAAGATTGTTGATATATCCTGTCAATAAAAAGTTTATACAAAAAAAAAAAAAAAAGCCTGGGAAACTCATTACACACAGCCGCGAAATCCTCAGCCCGGAGCTGATTCACCCCCGTGAGCTGCAACCCCAGGGGCCCAAACCACGAAAGTCCCAACAGACCGGAGCATATTCCACCCACCACCACCAAGTCCAATTGTCCATTGAAATCCTTAAACTGTACCGCAAACTTGACCCAGCCCCACACCGCCACAGGGTTCTTGCTAAAGTCCTGTAACTTAAACCCCTGTGGTTTCTTCAGAGGAGGTCCCCCCCGTGGGCAGAGCAAGTGCAGCGTTTCCTCTGAGATTATAGAGTAGAAAGAGCCAGAGTCAACTTCCATAGTGCAGGGGGACCCCTCTATCAACACTGTAACATGTACCTTATTGGGGCTATTGGGGGGCAAGTTGCTTACCTGGTGCGGCTGGTGGTGGGCTGAGAGGTTATGCAGGTCCTTGTGTAGATCCGAGGTCTGGTGTGTTGAAGTCTTCTGAGGTGGTCGTCGGGAGCGGCAGACCCTGGCGATGTGGCCCTGCTTGTTACAGGAGTGGCAGACAGCGTCCTGGAACCGGCAACCGCAGCGTTCATGCACTTCCCCACAGCTGGCGCACTGAGATGATGCAGAGGGGGCTTTGGCCGATGGTGCTCCCCCGGGGCAATGCTGCTGGGAGGAGCGGCGGTGAACCTGGAGCACTTCATCATTCTCGGAGTGATCCGACTCGAGCGTTGCTTGAGTGCGATGGACCGCCTGCACGCGGTGGTCTTGGTGTGCCTTTTCGTAGGCCACGGCCTCCCTGAGTGCCTTGTCTAGGTCCAGGTCATCCTGGTTCCTGGAGACCCAAAAGGAACTGATTTAGCAGGGCATCCACCAGGTCGGGAAATGAGCACCTGGTGGCCACCCACCGGAGACCGGCCAAGAATTCGTAAGCCGGCTCGTCCAGCCCCTGGACCTGCGCAAAGAAGTCCATGCGCTCAGCGAATTTTGTTGGCTTTTGGGCGAGATGGTCGGTCAGGGCTTTGACCAACACGGTATAGGACTCGTCCTTGGTCTGCTTAGGCGCTATTAAGTCCTTGAGCAGCAATACCTTGCAGAAGGATCGGAGGAGGTGGGCTTTCTTCTTACCCGGGTCCACGATGTCATGGCAGTCGAAGTAGCTCTCCAGGATCTCGATCCAGGTCTCCCACTGTGCGAGGCGGGAGATGTTGAATGCGGTGATGCTTTCCTGCGAGGTTGCCATTGCTCTTTCCCAGGTTGTAAGTAGCTTGGGACGGAGGCAGCGGCGGCTGGAGAGAAACGAGAAGTGCTGCTGCTCTCGGGGTCAGCCAGCGAGGTATGGAGTGTTGTTCATGGGAGGTAGAATCCCATCCTCGTCGCCAGTGAAAAGTCCTTAGACTAACGCAGTGATTCAGCTCTAAGACTTTATTAAAGGTTCGGAACAAGACAAACTAACCAGCTCGCCGGCTGGTTTATATGTGTAACAACCCCGCACCCAAAACACACCCACACACAAGTGATTGGCTATTTACAGTGGCCGAGAGTTCCATAGGCTCTCAGCCGGGAGCCTAGCCTTCCGATAGGCGCCGGCTAGGATCCGCTTGTCCCATTGTTACTGCGAGCGAAGCTTGGCAGCTTCGCATGACCGCGCACATGGTCTGAGATGGATACATTACAGAGACGTTTAATATTGATGCCAACTTTGGATATTGTTCATATTGTCTCCCACCTGCCGGCCATTCAAACATCGGCAACTGGCCATATCCATCAGTATTAATGGGTTGGAACTTCAACCAGTAGGTATAACCACTGTTTTTAAATGTTTATACTGTACTTTTAAACTTTATTGTAATTGTTGAAAGATGATGTGACCCGCCCTGAGCCCACTCGCGGGATGGGTGGGATATAAATACGAAAAACAAATATTCTGAATGGGGTTGTGTATTACATGTGTGTAATAAACTTGTATGTAATTGGATAGTAATAGACTCACAAATTGTTGTATTTCAATTTGTTTACAGTATTTTTAAAAAGTTCATTATTTATTATATTTATTTGTTCACGGTTTTCACAATTCTTTCTTGTATTGATATCTACCATGATGCCAGTTGTTGTTCTTTTTTGTTGTTGTTCAGTCGCACAGTCGAGTCCAACTCTTTGCGACCCCATGGACAAGATCTCGCCAGGCCCTCCTGTTTTCCGCCGTCCTCTGAAGCTTGCTCAATTTCATGTTCATTGCATCTATTACACTGTCTAACCATCTCATCCTTTGAGTTGTTGTTCTGGTTGACTTTAAATACTAAGCATGCTTACAGGGAAAGAAATGTCATTGAACAGAGGAACATATCATTGAGTAAACATGCATGGATTCAAGCAGTAATAGGTACCACATCTGTGTTTTAGGTGTATTTGCATTTGTACAAGTTATCAGTATGATCTGTTTTAATAGCATAACTCTTTACCTTGGAAACTACCTCAATGAGAAGGGAAAGCCTTGTGAGAACAGGAACACCCAACTCCTTCTGCAAGATATTGCTACATTAGCACACATGCCGAGAAACCCGTAAGGAGCCAAGTGGCACAAGTGGAGAAAGGAATGCACATAAAAATGCATAGTTACCACTTTTACTTATTTTAATGAAAATTCAGAATCCAAAACAATTCCTTGGGAATTAAAGCAGTAGACATTACATGAAATGCAAGCAACATTCCATTTGGCTGTTTTGTCACATTTGACGTGGTCCTCAGATTAGGGAAACCTCTGTGGAGATGGAACTTATAACCATGGAGCAACTGTAATGGTACAACAAGATTCTCAGATCTGTTGTACAGATGACCTGTCTGGACAAGATGGTTTATCCGTACTATTTGCTAATAAATCAGGCCAGGATCCAGCTTCATCTTACTAGTTTGCTGACCAGGAAATTGAAAAATCCAGGAGTCATCCCATGAGTGTAATGACACAGACTACTAGTTAAAGTGTCTACATCACTTTAGTGCCTGCAAGCTAGTAATAAACCATAATTATCTGAATACACTCAGTTTTCTGCATTACTGTTCAAAGCTATTGATAGTTAACTGCTGTCAGAGGCATAACCCTGGGATAGATAGTCTGATTCACTTAGCTGCTAGCAGTAGCCAACTGTGTTTTCATGTAAATAGCAGTAGCTAACTACGCAACTACAAACCTTGCTATGCTTGCTTCGGTTGCCATAAGGGTTGGGGGGAGGGCATTCCCCCAATCCCCAGCCCTTGAGAAACCAAGAAGTGGGGGGAATGGCTGGAACATTCCTGAGGGTGGGGGTGAGCGTGTGCCAGAGTGAGTGAGACCTTTGCTTTTGGAAGATGTAACTTTTCCACCAGACATATCCTTCTCCTCCCCTTTCTGCTTTCCCAGGAAAAGTGACCTCGAGTACATTCTTGTGCCATCTCAGATTCTACACACCAGGACATACCCTGTTTCCCCGAAAATAAGACCTACCCCAAAAATAATCCCTAGCAGGATTTCTATGCATTTGTGGTATAAGCCCTAGTGTGTCTTCTTGAGAAAAAATAAATATAAGACAGTGTCTTATTTTCGGGAAAACACGGTATATCTCCCCTGGTTGGCATGGCAGTTAGGCTAAGTGTGGGTGTGAGGTATGCCTGGGGGCTGGATGGAATCTGTTTGATTTTCTCTATGTCTGTATCCACCAAAAGTCCTCGGTTCTGACACGGCGACTCTTGGATCTTGCATATAGCTCAATAAACGAATCACTGCTAAAGCTAGAGTTGTTGAGTATAACTAGACGGGGGTCAGACAACAAGTATTCATGGATACTCAGAAAAGGCTTATTGACACAAATGGGACTTGCACCTTAGGGTCTAGGATTGTAGCCTCAGATGCATAATCTCATTACAGAGTCAGGGGTCATTTCGTAGAAAAAGAGCTAGGGGAACTCATTAGCATAACTCATTAGCATATGCCACACCCCCTGACATCACCGGAAGTGTGTCATAAGGCCACACACCCCGCCCCCAACGGTCCCGGCCACCGCCGCCGGCCTTGCAGCTCCACTGCTGAGCCCCATGAGGGGCCCGGCGGTGGACCTGCAAGGCTGGCGGGAGTGCAAGGAAGCCCCGCGAAGGCCCTCCCTGGCCCCAGGCAGGCAGGGGTGGGGAGAGGCAGGGAGGAAGCAACTTACCCTCCCTCTTCTCCTGCCTCCTCCTGGCTCAATGAGGGCCGGAAGTGGGGCGGCCGGAAGCAGGGGGCAGGGCTTCATCATATGCCCCGCCCCCCGTACCTCACCCGGGGGAACTGCATTCCCCCGCGTTCCCCCCCGAAATGACCTCTGTACAGAGTGTTTGCTTTGGTTCGATTCTGTCATTTGGTTTTAGCCTGGTTCAAGCCAACAGCCCTGTCCTTGATTCTGTATGGAAGTGTTTCTGAATGCTGATTCTGTGAGCTTACGCCGATCATGAGAAGGGAGGGCAGCAAGAGTTGCATCAGTGCTTAGTTCCCGTGACCCTTTCTTACACACCCAGGGAAATGCCGATTGCCACTTCGGGGTCAGGAAGCAATTTTCTCCAGGCCAGTTTGGCCAGGGATCCTGGAGGCTTTTGGGCATGGGGCAGCAGTCACTGTGGGTGTGGGTGGGAGGTATTTGTGAATTTCCAGCATTGTGCAGGGGGTTGGACAAGATGACCCTGGGGGTCGCTTGTAACTCTGTGATTCTATAAAACCTTTGTTAAGTTTTTAATTGGGACAGACCCACTGAGAACTGCACTGCCCCCAATCCAGTGCACGATATAGCTTTTTCTTGTTCAGTATCAGAATTTAATTGAGTCAAACTACAAAGGGAATTCTTCAACCTGAATGTAAGGAATATGTGTTCAGGGGGAAATCTAATATTTCTCTTTAGTTCATTTAACATCACCACTTGATGCAACTATATGTGCTCACAGATCAAAATTTTGTGGTCTTTTAAGGGTTAATCAGAAAAGTATTTTTCAGTCACACAAAAAGGAACAAAAAACGAACACTTCTGTGGCTTTTATCATCCTTAATAGGTCGTTTGGAAGCACACAATTGCAGAGCATGTTTCATTGTCTGTCCTCTAGTGGCTAAAATGTTGGTTAAAAACACATCACATCTACATTTTTCTTTTTCCTGTGTATGTTGTGAATAAAGATGAGTAATTTGGATACATCATACTGAAAATCACAGTGTGATAGTACAGATAGCATAAAGATCCCATAAGGCTTAAAATGGTTTCGCTTTGGCTAATCTAATTAACATAAATTTAAGCTTTGATTTTTCCACAGTAGTCAGTGGAGCTTGAAAGTGGCTGACTGGAGTGCATCAACATTTGTTGGAGGGATAATGCAAATACATATCATACATGCCAACTTTACTTAAAATATGTATTTTTAAATTGTCAGAAATCTTTCAAATTTCTAGGTCAGGGGTGGCCAAACTGCAGCTCGGGAGCTGCATGCAGCTCTTTCACACAGTCTAATTTAATGTTAATTAAAAAACAAATTTGCATATTTTTCAGTAAAAACGTGTGCATAATATTTGTTCATGTCTTGCAGTTCTCAGACATCTTACGTTTATTCTGTGTGGCTCTTACGTTAAGCCAGTTTGGCCACCCCTGCTCTAGGTTGTCCAACTGAATACTTAGATTACTGCCCTGGGGGCCAGATGAGGCCTAGGAACCACTAAGCATTGTTTTTATTTATTTATTTTATTTAACTTTCGATTTCTAGACCGCTCAACCCCCGAAGGGCTCTGAGCGGTTTACATAGTACAATTTTAATTACATTACCTCACTAGGGCCACACATTGAGGGGAAATGACTACCTATCAGGCACCCGTGGCAGGGTCTTGGTTGTTGTTTCTGCAGAGGTTCTTCGTCCCGGGTGACGACGTCTCGGCGCAGATCTTCTTCAACCGCAGCGACTCCTTCCGGGGATGGTCCCCCAGTTCTACAGTAATACTCAGTAACTTACACAACTAGTAGAACAAAGTTTGAGTCAAGTGGCACCTTTGAGACCATCAAAGTTTTTTTCAATGTGTAAGTTTGTCATATGCAAAACAAAACAAAACATACCCACCCAGTGTTAGTGGTAAAAATGAAGAATATTTTTTTCTTGACCTTGTCGGAGTTGTGGCTGCAGGAGAGGCAGCAGAGGTTGTCTGAGACCCTGGATGGGACTGAGAACCACTCTCCCAGTCAGGGCTACTACAGAGGGAAAACTAGACATGACATGCAACAATTGCTCCAATAGCCCTTTTAAATTTGGAAAAGCCAGAAATGTAACTGGACCTGGAGAAGCAGCAGGAGACTAAGGGGTGTTTAGCACTTTTGTTTCCTGCCATTTCCTCTCTCCCAAGTGCACAGCCAGCCTTACCAACAAGGTGAGGTGGTGGCCTCAGGTAGTAACCTTTGTGAGGCATCACTGTCCCCCCCCACACACACACTCACACTGGAACAGTTATTATTGCTCCTTCCCTCTTTGTTTCCTAGTTCTCTTTGGAGACAGGGCTGGCAGGCTGTTTCTGAAATTCAGGAGTTCAGGACACCCCTTCGGGTATGTGCTGCTTGCTGCACTATCTCTAAAGACCTTTGGGGAATCAGGAGGAAAGGCACATTACCTCCTCCTAGTCAGGCAGGCAGAGAGAGTAGGGGGGGCATATTCATGGAAACAGGAGATAGCAACACACGGGGTGGCCAGCAGTGGCAGTCTCAGGCAACACCCCTTGTTAACTAACTGCTGCTCAAGTAACTTTTTACTCATCACAGTTTAAAATACCTTTGCTTATATCTGGAATTCTTTAGATTTGTCCGCAGCGGTTTGGAGGAGAGGAGAATACTAGAACTTGGGGGCTCCGATCTGCGGCTGGCCGGTGGGGGGAAGCCCTGCCAGCCGCATCTCCACTAGCAGGGTGGGGGCTGCGGCACACGGGGCTGATTTCCCAGGGGTGTTTCACTGCTTGGGATTCAGGCCCACACCGCCTTTGAAGGGTCTTTTTGCCAGCAGAGCTATAGCCACCGACAGCCCCTCTCCCTTCCTGATGAAAGATTTAAAGGTCCCTCCAGCTGATCGGTGGGCCACATGCTTTCTGCGGATCAGCTGAAGCCCTTTAAATTTCAGCAGAAGGGGGGGGAGATGAGTGGCCGTGGCTTGGGGGTGGTGCTTGGGGACATCCCCATCCACCCCGAATACCCCCCGAATACCCCCACCGAAGCAATGAGGGGACCTGGCAACCCTAACCCTAGGACGGTAGAGTTGAATGGTTTGTGGAGAGTTTGGGGGTATAAGGCGACAAGGGGGCCTGGAGTAGGGTTTTACCCCCCTTGGGACCCGCAGACAGGCTGAGCGGTGGATTCGTTGGACTGCGGAGATTGGTGTACCTGTGCTGGCCGGGGAAGAACCGGATCATCAGCCCTTTCGGCCATACGAGCCGGGTAGGGTGTGCGGAGTGGAATTTACTGACTGTATAGGATCCTGCCCCCCAAGCCTGTCCAGGAATGGGAGGGAATCCTATACTTTTACAATACATTAACAACAACCCAGAGAGGTAGGCTACCCTCTCTGGATTTCAGAACAATATGCCACCAGAATCTCTCAGTATTCTATAATCCCCTCCAGCTCAGAGCAGAGATTCAGATCTCTCAGCTGGCATCTAGGGCTTAACACATTAGCACCTCATTCCCAGAGATGTACACTTAATGCCCAATGGTAGCGTGTGGACAGGTAGGCACAGGAAATAGACTTGGAATCCCAGTTACAACATCAGAGACAGTTTAGAAACAAGTTTATTCAGTTCAGAGCCTTGCAATTAGACTATAAAGATTTCAAAACAAGAAAGGCTAGGGCTGTTTGCCTTAACTACACATTAGAGATATGCATAATTACCAGTACAGTGCCCATGTTCCAAAAGTGTCCAGGATACAGTCCAGTTAGGTGCCAAGGGATTTTTAGGAACAAGCCCATCTTTGCCCTCCATGTGCTCTAAGGCACAAAGCAGTCCTTTGTCTCTTCCAGAGAGCACATGTCCCGGTGCAATAAACAGGCAACAACCGAAGCAAGAGCAGAACAAGAGCAAGGGACAGAGACAGAGAGAGTCTCTCTCATTGGGTCTGAACAGATATAGTCCAATTTCAGTCTCAATCAGCTGTGGCCATCAGCCAATTGGAGTGGACATAGGTGTGTCCAATTTGTTGGTTGTCATGGGGACAAGTGGGGATAGGCTGGAAGTTTGGAAACCACGCCTGCAGTCACATGGCCCCCAACTACAGCTTCTCCATCGGTTACGTGAGCTTCTGGCATGCTGGCCTAGCTTCCAGCATGGAAGTGTGAAGCTGTTATATGGCAGGGCTATAAAGTTTTGGCCAAATGTGGGGCCATATGGCTTCAACAGGAAATACAACACAGCAGGTTATCAGCAAGACATC